>NC_053028.1:344089362-344143056 GCF_003073215.2 Triticum urartu
CCCCTCTTCCTCCATATATACAGCCCTTAGGGCGTCGTTTTTCCTTGGGTTTTGTTTAGATTAAAAGTTCGCCATAGCTGCAACTTCGCGTACTTCGTTTGTGTCCAACGACCAGACCAAGACGTCACAGAACCCCACCTTGATCAATAAAGCTTTCATCTTATATTCGCAATATCCAGATTGCAATCTCAGTTTCTTGCTTGTTCTTCGTTTGCTCGCAGGAAACAGGCCCTCGTGGTCAGGTTGATCGTGCTCCGGCGTGGTCAATAACCCCTCGGAAGTTCGTTTAGCGATTGCTAAGGCGCGACGTCTCGCACGTTCGTAGTCGGATCGTCAAAGTCGTCTCCACCAAATCGATAGAGGCAAAGGTATACAGCCCAGCTCCACATATTTCTACACCGTGTATACGTACGTTCCCCTGGCAATCGCTTTACACAATCTTCAGAGTTATTTGACACCGCTGGTTGCCTGTCACCACCTGCTGCTTGGTAAGAACTTGTAAGATATTGATATTTGCTTTACTGTGAGCGCTTTACCACCACACCCTAGTAGTTCATAGGAACATTATTCTTGAATTTTGTTTCTTGTTTCTACTAATCATGACAGGTTCCGAAGATAGAAGTTCTTGGACGACGGACACATCTTCACCATCACGAGAGTTGGGACAACACACACAAGCACATGGTCAGGTTATCTTTTTACCGTCCTTTGAGGGTAGATTCAATCCTACTACTTATCTAGCTTGGGAGCTTGAAGTAGAACAAGTTTTTAGTCACCATGACTTTTCTGAACTTGAGCGAGTGCGAGCAGCCACTAGAGCATTTACTGATTTTGCTTCTGTTTGGTGGAGTGTACATTGTAAGAAAAACATTGATAACCAACCCACAACTTGGAAAGTTTTGAAAGCTGTAATGAGACAACAATTTTTCCCTCCTTATTATCGTCGTGAATTGCTTCGCAAATTTGAACAATTTAAACAAGGCAACAAAACTGTTCATGCTTACTACCAAGAGTTCAAATCTTATATGCATCATTGTGACATAAAAGAATCTGAGAATGATACAATGAATAGATTTTTTGGTGGTTTGAACCATGATATTCAGGCAAGATTTCAGTATATTCCTCGTTGCATTACTGGTATGTATGTCCGTGCTTGTACCTTTGAGAGACAGATACAGGAGGATGCATTAGGTGACTACAACAACTACTATTCCAGTTCATGCTCACCACCGCCGGTGGGTTCCTCCATCATTGCACCTCGGATTATGAGCGCGGCATCATCTCAAGGGTATGGTACATTGTCAACGTCCGTACCTACATCAGCTACATCTTTGCCACAAGGTAACAGTAAATGATAGAGGCAAAGGTGTCCCGATGTTTCGATGAGATGGTGGCTATCGTTTTCTGTGGGAGTCGACCTTGACGATCCGACTACGAACGTGCGAGACGTCGCGCCTTAGCAATCGCTAAACCAACTTCCGAGGGGTTATTGACCACGCCGGAGCACGATCAACCTGACCACGAGGGCCTGTTTCCTGCGAGCAAACGAAGAACAAGCAAGAAACTGAGATTGCAATCTGGATATTGCGAATATAAGATGAAAGCTTTATTGATCAAGGTGGGGTTCTGTGACGTCTTGGTCTGGTCGTTGGACACAAACGAAGTACGCGAAGTTGCAGCTATGGTGAACTTTTAATCTAAACAAAACCCGAAGTCTAAACAACGCCCTAAGGGTTGTATATATGGAGGAAGAGGGGGAATTTCATGGCCCTTGGAGGAGGGGTCCAAAACCAACCCTAACTCTTGTTTCCACACACATACGGACTCTAAAAACAGCCTATACTTAAGTATTTCGAAAATACATGAGCCTGGCCCAATAATAAGGTGACGCAGCACCTAGAATAGTCTCTGGACGAAATTTATGAAGTGGCATTTGTATATTTCGTCCAAGGCTTCATGCACTCCTTATGGTGGCTTCAAAGTCCTGAAATCATCACTTGTAACTCCATTCTTGATCCCCTTGTGCATGCCATCATCTCCATGCTTGGTCTTGCTCAAGTGTTCATCCCTCTTATCCATTCTAGGCCCTTCATTTGTAAGCAAAACAAATGTATGCAATTTAGGCAGCAACATATTCTCATGAACATCAGAATCATTACCAAGAAACGAAAGTACCTGATAATTCAATTGGCGTGCCCGAGCTCTAATAATTGGTCCAGTATGTATAGCAGTAGGGGCTGTGGGTGTAATAATGGTATTGATGTCCTCATCATCCTCCCCTTCTTGAAATGAACTCGTCCTCGACGGAAGCTCATCTTCCTCACCCAAATAAGGCTTCAAATCTGCAATGTTAAAAGTGGGACTAACCCCAGAATCTGCATGCAGCTCAAGTTTATATGCATTATCATTTATTTTCTCTAACACCTTAAAAGGACCATCAGCACGTGGAATTAACTTTGATTTGCGTAAATTAGGAAATCTATCCTTACGCAAATGTAACCAAACAAGATCTCCAGGTGCGAACACAACATGTTTTCTACCCTTATCTCTAGCAAGTTTATATTTAGCATTCATACACTCAATGTTTTCATTAGTTAACTCATGCATTTTTAAAATCAATTCAGCACGTTCTTTAGCATCAAAATTAACCTTCTCTGAAGATGGAAGAGGCAACAAATCAATAGGTGCATGAGGTAGGAAACCATACACAATTTCAAAAGGGCACATCTTGGTAGTAGAATGCAATGAACGATTATAGGCAAATTCAATATGAGGCAAGCATTCTTCCCACATTTTCTTATTATCCTTCAAAACAGCCCTAAGCATAGTAGACAATGTTCTATTGACTACTTCAGCTTGTCCATCAGTTTGGGGGTGACAAGTAGTACTAAAAAGCAGTTTAGTCCCCACTTAGCCCATAAACATCTCCAAAAGTGGCTAAGAAATTTAGTATCACGATCTGAAACAATAGTATTTGGCACACTATGCAAGCGAATAATTTCACGAAAGAACAAATCATCAACATTAACATCATCATCGCTTTTATGACATGGTATAAAGTGTGCCATTTTCAAAAATCTATCCACGACAACAAATATGCTATCCCTCCCCTTCTTTGTTCGAGGTAAACCTAAAACAAAGTCCATAGATATATCCTCCCAAGGAACACTAGGTACAGGCAAAGGCATATATAAACCATGAGGATTGAGTCGTGACTTAGCTTTTTGACATGTAGTGCAGCGAGCAACAAAACGCTCAACATCCCGTCTCATCTTTGGCCAAAAGAAATGTGTAGCAAGTATATCCTCTGTCTTCTTGATGCCAAAGTGTCCCATTAATCCTCCTCCGTGCGCCTCCTGCAACAACAAAAGACGAACGGAGCTAGCTGGAATGCATAGCTTGTTAGCACGAAACACAAATCCATCATTAAGAACGAACTTGTTCCAAGTTCTCCCTTCCTTACAATTCTGCAATACATCTTTAAATTCAGCATCATGCACATATTGATCTTTGATGGTCTCCAAACCAAATATTTTAAAGTCAAGTTGTGAAAGCATAGTATAACGACGAGACAATGCATCAGCAATAACATTTTCTTTACCTTTCTTATGTTTAATGACATAAGGGAAAGTCTCAATGAATTCAACCCATTTAGCATGTCTACGGTTCAGTTTTGCTTGACTTTTAATGTGTTTCAAAGATTTGTGATCATAATGTATAACAAATTCCTTGGGCCATAAATAATGTTGCCATGTTTCTAATGTCCGAACAAGAGCATATAATTCTCTATCATTAGTAGAATAGTTCAGACTAGGCCCACTCAATTTTTCAGAAAAGTATGCAACAGGTTTTCCACCTTGTAATAACACACTTCCTAATCCAATTCCACTAGCATCACATTCAAGCTCAAAAGTCTTATTAAAATCAGGAAGTTGGAGTAAAGGAGCATGTGTCAACTTATCTTTCAATACCGTGAAGGCTTCTTCCTGTGCGGTACCCCAAACAAAAGGCACATCCTTCTTTGTAAGCTCGTTGAGAGGTGCAGCAATGGTTCTGAAATCTCTCACAAAACACCTATCGAAACCAGCGAGGTCAAGGAAACTCCTCACTTGTGTGATCGTTTTGGCCTGCGGCCAACTCTCAATAGCTTCAATCTTGGCTTTATCAACTTCAATTCCCTGTGGAGTAAAAACATAGGCAAGAAAAGATACTCGGTCGGTGCAAAAGGTGCACTTCCCAAGGTTACCAAACAAACGTGCATCACGTAGAACAATAAAAATAGCACGTAAATGTTCCAAATGTTCCTCCAAAGATTTGCTATAAATCAATATGTCATCAAAGTAAACTACCACAAATCGTCCAATGAAAGCACGTAAAACTTCATTCATTAATCTCATGAAAGTACTAGGTGCATTAGTTAACCCAAAAGGCATGACTAACCACTCATATAATACAAACCTAGTTTTAAATGCTGTTTTCCATTCATCTCCCAATTTCTTACGAATTTGATGGTATCCACTACGCAAATCAACTTTGGAGAATATTGTAGAGCTACTCAATTCATCGAGCATATCATCTAGCCTAGGAATAGGATGACGATAACAAATAGTAATATTATTAATGCCTCTACAATCAATGCACATATGCGATGTACCATCCTTTTTCAGCACTAGAATGATAGGAACAACACAAGGACTAAGGGATTCGCGTATATAACCTTTGTCGAGCAGCTCTTGTACTTGAAGCATAATCTCCTTCGTCTCCTCTGGATTGGTACGGTATGGCGCATGGTTGGGTAATGATGCATCGGGAATTAAGTCAATTTGATGTTCAATCCCTCGAATAGGTGGTAATCCCGGTGGCACGTCTTGTGGAAAGACGTCAGCGAACTCCTGCAAAATGTTAGTGACAGTCGTAGGCAAAGAGGAAGGCACGTCCTCGAATGAAAATAATGCCTCTTTGCACACAAAAGCATAGCAAACATATTTGCTAAAATCTAGATCATCAATATCAGATTTGGTGGCAAGTAAACATGCACTTTTCAATTTAATTTCAGAAGCAACACTAGATGGTTTATTATTAGGCTTCATTTGTTGCTCAAATTCTTTTGCCACAATCTGATTTTCACTCATATTTTGCTCCTGTTTTGATTTATTAGCTCTATTAATATCATCTTTCAAAATGGAATGAGGAGTCATAGGAAGTAAAGTAATATTTTTGTCCTTTTGAACAAGAGTATACTGATTGTTTCTACCATGGTGTACAGAATTTTTATCAAATTGCCATGCTCTTCCAAGTAATAAGGAACATGCTTGCATGGGTACCACATCACAGTCAACATAATCCACATATGTAGAGATACTAAAATGCACACGAACAGTACGTGTTACCTTAACCTTTGTCGTTGTTGTCGAACCATTGGATGCAGTAAGGATGTGGATGCGGTCTTGTGGTGAGAGACATCTTCTCCACCATCTCCATGCTAGCCAAGTTGTTGCAACTCCCTCCATCTATGATGACACAAACAGAACATTCCTTCACAACTCCCTTTGTATGGAACAAATTATGCCTCTGATTTTGCTCAGCTTGTGTAACATGCACACTCAAAACACGTTGAGCAACTAAACATTCATATCTGTCAGCATCTTTAGCAGCCATGTATTGCGTCTCATGATCAGAATCCTCTCCACCGTGTTCTTTATGTGTAATAAGAGCCAAAGTCTCCTCATCATAGTCACTAGCGGACTCATACCCACCATCCTCAGTAGCAATCATCACACGCTGAGATTTGCATTCTCTCGCAAAATGTCCTCTTCCCTTACAACGACGACAAATAATATCACTTGTGTGCCCTGTTGATGCCATGGAAGAAGAAGAGCTCTGCGCAGGCCTGGCAGGTGTGCTCTTGGCAGATAGTGGTGGTTGTGCCTGCTTTCTTGTATCACGGCTGGAGGTAGCACCTAATGGAGATGCTGGTGTAGTGGAAGTAGAGGATGCACGTGGTGTCCATGATGAAGATCGACCTGCAGAAAAGTTAGTTCGCACCAATGCCTGTCGATCCTGCACTTCACGTTCAGCCTTACAAGCAAGATGGAATAAACAAGTGATATTAGTATACTCCTTATACTCTAGAATGATCTGAATCTCTCTATTTAATCCACCCATGAATCGTGCAAGCATAGCTTCATTCCCCTCAACAATACCACATCTAATCATGCCAGTTTGTAATTCCTGATAATATTCTTCTACATAATTTTTTTCTTGTCTTAAACGCTGCAATTTTTTAAGTAATTCACGTTGATAATATGGTGGAACCCAACGAGTACGCATAGCAGTTTTCATAGCAGCCCAAGTAGCTAGAATAGGATATAATCTACAATGGTTAGACCACCAAACACATGCAAAACTAGTGAAAGCACAAACAGCAGCAGGAACACATCTCTCCTCGGGATATTGTAAACATGTAAATCATTGTTCAGTTTCTAACTCCCAAGTAAGATATATATCAGGAACATATCTACCCTCAAATGGTGGAATATTCAATTTCAGTTTAGGGAGATGGTCATGATCTCATACCTGAGGGGGATCCATACCATTGCCATTATTTGCATGTGGACGGCCTGGTGGTTGTGGTGCTGGTGGTTGCACGTAGTTCTGATTTTGATCAACCTCATCCCCGTAATCTCCCACAAAATCATCCTCCTCCGCATCAGTAGCAGGAGCCACAGAAGTATCAATAGCAGCACCAACAGTTTGGCCAGGCGCAAGAGGGAGACGGCTCGCTCGGCGGAGGGCTGTTTCGCGACGTGGAGGTAGTCGTCGTCGTTGTTGTTGTTGTAGAGGTGGTCTAGGTGCAGCCGGTGGTGGTGGTGGAAGACACGTGAGCAATTCATTAAACTTTTTATCGAGCTTTGTTTCGAACATCTTCTCCATGCCATCTATCTTCTCCATGGCCGCTTCAAATCTGTTTAGCACATCTTGCACCTGTCCACTCATCATTTGCTGAAATTTATCATGCAACTCCTTATTCATCATGTTCTCCCAGTCAGTCTCATCGGCTTGTGATCCTACCATGGTTACCAGCAATAGAAACACACAAGAATGTAATCCTACAGACTACTAACAAGAGGTGGTGGTGGGTGTCACAAATCCGTCAAGCAAATCTCAAATTCTTACTAGTTCTTACCCAGCAGAAGGCGGTGATCGACAACCATCGTATTCAAAAATCTCAAAGCTTGGATAGAGCGATTACTAGGGAGAGTCAAACGCATGACGTAGATGTATGTGGAGCTGGGAAGGCTTATAATATGGTAGCAAAAAGGGTCAGCAATAATCAATTCAGAGATGCAAAGTTGAATAAACGCTCAACGACGGTACTGTGCTGGTCCTAGGCTAGACCGTGCTAGAGACGCGAGCCTAGAACACTAACAAAATCACGGCGCTGCACGTAAATAAGGGAAAAGCACACTCTGGAACTTTTTTTTTTCGCTTTTTTTTGCGCTCCTCTTTTTTTTTGCGAAAAATTACTATAATGGCGAGTGTCTCAAAACTCTTCCCTCGTCAAACTGATAGGATGGGCAAAAAAAAATTTCACTTTTTTTTTCGGAAATCAGGGCAGCGACGACGAAAAAGTGCGACAAAAAATCACTATGATGGCACGTGGCTCAAAAGACTCAGAAAAGCCTAAAAATAGGATAGGGAAAAAATATTTTTGCCCGTGAAAATTTTGGCCTAAAAACTGCCCGGGGGTCTCCAGACTCTTTTTTTTTTCCGAGACCTACGCAGGCAAGGAAACACGAATCGGAATTGAGATTGATCTCAAGAACAAACCTAATATGAGAAGAACTCGGATTGGTGGTGGATATATGGTTGTGGTATATGGCAGCGGTGGTGGTATATGGTAGCGGTGGTGGTATATGGATAGAGATTGATGGTGGTATATGGATACGGATTGGTAGTGGTATATGGATAAGGATTCAGAGCGGTGGCGGATAAGCAAAAGTGGTAGATGGGCGATGATGATGGTGCGGCGGCGGCGTGACAACTTATGACCAGAACTCGAAACTCTAAAAGACTAGACTCTAAGACCAGCAACTTGACACGACGATGCAACCGCAAATTCAACAAAGCAAAAACCCTAAAAAGATTATGCAAAGGCTCAGATTGGTTCGGATATGATGAACTAACCCTAATTTTTTTTGTGGCTTTTTCGTGGACTGTAGGTATGAAGAACAGACTCGATCTAATCTACGAAAAACTGTAAAAATCTCACCGAGCAACCTGGAAATCTGATACCACTTGATAGAGGCAAAGGTGTCCCGATGTTTCGATGAGATGGTGGCTATCGTTTTCTGTGGGAGTCGACCTTGACGATCCGACTACGAACGTGCGAGACGTCGCGCCTTAGCAATCGCTAAACCAACTTCCAAGGGGTTATTGACCACGCCGGAGCACGATCAACCTGACCACGAGGGCCTGTTTCCTGCGAGCAAACGAAGAACAAGCAAGAAACTGAGATTGCAATCTGGATATTGCGAATATAAGATGAAAGCTTTATTGATCAAGGTGGGGTTCTGTGACGTCTTGGTCTGGTCGTTGGACACAAACGAAGTACGCGAAGTTGCAGCTATGGCGAACTTTTAATCTAAACAAAACCCAAAGTCTAAACGACGCCCTAAGGGCTGTATATATGGAGGAAGAGAGGGGAATTTCGTGGCCCTTGAGGGTGGGGTCCGAAACCAACCCTAACTCTTGTTTCCCCACACATACGGACTCTAAAAATAGCCTATACTTAAGTATTTCGAAATTACATGGGCCTGGCCCATTAATAAGGTGACGCAGCACCTAGAATAGCCTATGGACGAATATTATGAAGTGGCATCTTGTATATTTCGTCCATGGCTTCATGCACTCCTTATGGCGGCTTCAAAGTCCTGAAATCATCACTTGTAACTCCGTTCTTGATCCCCTTGCGCATGCCATCAACTTCATGCGTGTTCTTGCTCCAATGTTCATCCTTCTCCAAGCTAGGCCCTTCATTTGAAAGCAAAACAAATGTATCCAATTTAGGCAGCATCATAATCTCATGAACATTAGAATCATTACCAAGAAACGAAAGTACCTGGTAATTTAATTGGCGTGCGCGAGCTCTAGTAATTGGTCCAGTATATGTAACAGTAGGGGCTGTGCGTGTAACAATGGTATTGATGTCCTCATCAAATGGAGAAAAAACTTCACATGAATCAAAGGATACTTGATTAAGAAATCTGAGTCCTTGAAGAAAAAGGGTGGGTGGGCGGGAAAAACAAAGGCAACTTAGGACGGATGAAGCAAACACGATGAGAAGACTGATAATTGATCTTGCGAATGTTGAAGTGATTGGATCCACAAGAAGAGAAGCACAAGAGAAGCACACCGGTGAAAAGGATTGACATGACAGACTCGATGATCGAGAAGGATTAGTATTCACATAGGAATATGAGAACACCATTTGGGGAAAGGTATGGAATCAACATTTGACTTTGAACCAACTCGAATACCACAACTCAAAACAAAACAAGGATTGGCTTGCAGAATAAGCCAGAACAAAAATATGATAGAGATTTCGTCCGAAGTTTTCGTGGTGGGGCCTACACGGGCTCGATCGTATAGCACCATTATGTACAAGGCAGTGCACATGACATACGAAGCGTCCCCGAGTCGGCATAGCCAAGGACTCTTTAAGACACAACGAGACCACTGTAAAACCAACCGTGGATAGGCGGACCACTAGATGTTGAAACCCAATTTCATATCATACATCCGTCGGAAAGATATCCTAAGAGCTACTTGAATTCCCACTTATAAACTCCCGAAATTTTCCGGTTATGCAATAAGGTGTTGGGGATACAGGGGAAGCATAATATCTCACCCAAAGCTAGCAAATCCCACATCCATCTGTATCCATCCTTCAACACATAACCAAGAAACCTTCGGAAATCGTTTACCTCAACCTTCGAAAAGCATCCGTTATACGAGTTATGGCAATACTCCCGAACTCCCGCCCCAGTACTGGGTGGCGTCGAGGTTATCTCACCAACAACTGCATAAAAGAGATTTTCGATGTCGGCGAAACTAAACTCAGGTATTCCAGAACTACAACGATAAAATTGTGACAACAACACCTCGGAGCTCAACTCCCCGGGACACTGCCACAACCCCTAAATGTCAGGAGGCACCAAGAACAATGTTCTCGTCACAAAACCATCGGAACGATTCCAAGATACCCGCGTGATCCTAAATTTTTTTAGTGAAATTTGAGAAGAGAAGAGTCAAAACTCTACGTCAGGATGCCTCACCAAAGCGACGAAGGGACTGGGGAGTAAAAGAAGTCCTAACTCTCCGATATATATAATTCCTAAATGATAGAGGCAAAGGTGTCCCGATGTTTCGATGAGATGGTGGCTATCGTTTTCTGTGGGAGTCGACCTTGACGATCCGACTACGAACGTGCGAGACGTCGCGCCTTAGCAATCGCTAAACCAACTTCCGAGGGGTTATTGACCACGCCGGAGCATGATCAACCTGACCACGAGGGCCTGTTTCCTGCGAGCAAACGAAGAACAAGCAAGAAACTGAGATTGCAATCTGGATATTGCGAATATAAGATGAAAGCTTTATTGATCAAGGTGGGGTTCTGTGACGTCTTGGTCTGGTCGTTGGACACAAACGAAGTACGCGAAGTTGCAGCTATGGTGAACTTTTAATCTAAACAAAACCCAAGGAAAAAGCTACTAGATGGATCTACTTATATAGGAGCAAGGGGTGGCGGCCAAGGAGGTGGGAGGACGTCCCAAGGCAGCCTAAAACTAACCCTAAGTCGTACAAGGCTCATGGGCCCAAGTGATTAGTAGAAACAAGAACCAAAATTCGAGAATAATGTTCCTATGAACTACTAGGATGTGGTTGTAAAGTGCTCACAGTAAAGCAAATATCAATATCTTACAAGTTCTTACCATAAAGCGATTGCCAGGGGAACGTGCGTATACACGGTGTAGAAATATGTGGAGCTGGGTTGGCTATATATGGTAGCAAAAGATTAGCAATAATCAATTCAGAGATGCAATGTTGAATAAACGCTCAACGACGGTACTGTGCTGGTCCTAGGCTAGACCGAACTAGAGACGCGAGCCTAGAACACTAATGAGGTCACGTCGTAGCACAACCAGCATCAATGAAGGATACTAAGTAGCTCTGGACAGCAAGATATAAGTGAAGATCACAACGGCAGTAAAGATAATGATGTGAAACAACAGCCAAGCTGTTTTACTGAACAGTGCACAAAACAGATTCCAATCCGAATTCAACTACGAGATTGAGTCTAAAAAGATCCGAATTTTGTTTTTTTTCTCTTTTTTTTCCTCACACTTTTTTTTCTTTCTCTCCTTTTTTTCTCTGACTTTTTTTCTCTTTTTTTTCTCTCTTTTTTCTCTCTTTTTTTCTCCCTCTTTCCAAAACAAACTAGATAAGATGCAGATTGGATCAAGTGAAGATGTGAACGATCTCAACTATTATTATGACAATGAATGGTGGGTAGCACGTGGTGGAAATTGATGGATGGGTGGTGGACAGCGGAAGAGATAATGATGCGGCGGTGGCGTGACTAATGTGAACAGAACTCACTGAAACTCTAAACGAACTAGACACTAAGACCAGCAACTCGACACGATGATGCAACCGATAATTCAACTATGCAAGCAATGAAAAGAAAATTGCAAAGGCTCAGACTGGCTTGGACCAAGGATGAATAGATCTAACTCTTTTTTGTGGCTTTTTCTTGGACAATAGGTAAGAAAATAAATCTAATCTAGGAAAACTGGAAATTCTCACCGAGCAACCTGAAAACTGATACCACTTGATAGAGGCAAAGGTGTCCCGATGTTTCGATGAGATGGTGGCTATCGTTTTCTGTGGGAGTCGACCTTGACAATCCGACTACGAACGTGCGAGACGTCGCGCCTTAGCAATCTCTAAACCAACTTCCGAGGGGTTATTGACCACGCCGGAGCACGATCAACCTGACCACGAGGGCCTGTTTCCTGCGAGCAAACGAAGAACAAGCAAGAAACTGAGATTGCAATCTGGATATTGCGAATATAAGATGAAAGCTTTATTGATCAAGGTGGGGTTCTGTGACGTCTTGGTCTGGTCGTTGGACACAAACGAAGTACGCGAAGTTGCAGCTATGGCGAACTTTTAATCTAAACAAAACCCAAGGAAAAAGCTACTAGATGGATCTATTTATATAGGAGCAAGGGGTGGCGGCCAAGGAGGTGGGAGGACGTCCCAAGGCAGCCTAAAACTAACCCTAGGTCGTACAAGGCTCATGGGCCCAAGTGGAGGTGATGCAACACCTTTGGGCTTGTAGTTTGACTCGGATTCTGCTGCAACGTCAGATTGTTTCGTCCGTAACTCAACGCTCCGGATGAATTTGAAGGTGAATCCAATTGGGTTGGAAAGAGCACGAAATCTAGTTTCCAACAAAAAAAGAATCACCCAATTCGGAGTCCGTATGAAAACGTTGTTGGCGTTTTGAGTCAGGTATGTCTGTGCAGTCCGAATCTGAATCCAGAACGTGAGAGACTTGGACTCTATCTTCTCTTGGCCCAAAAGTGACGTGAGAGAACTTTTTGAACACAACCTAAACTTCTCCTTTTCCCTTGTCTTCATATGTGGATTGTACAAATGTCCCATACACCTGCAATTAGACAAAACACAAAAATGTGTGAAGTATTTTTGTTCTGGATAACCTAAATAGATTATTGAATAGTTTGCATTAGAAATCACCTGACAAATATGCATGTATGCAATATTTTTGGTCGTATCCAAGGTAGTCATGTCCTCATCACTAAATGACTCAAAACCTTTTTTCTAGACTCAACAACACCAGCGATTCGATCAAGCAGGGGGGCTCCTAAGGTCGGGGAAGGCTCTGATACCAACTTGTAACGCCCTCGATGCGGCTATATCTCCCACGTGCCGAAGCACGACTTAGAGGCAGAACCGCATTAAAAGCAATGTCGCAAGTGAGGTAATCTTCACACAACCCATGTAATACATAAGGGAAAGAGATACATAGTTGGCTTACAATCGCCACTTCATACAATTACAGGAATAAAGCATTACATCATCCAAACACACACAAGGTCCGACTACGAAACCCAAAATAAAAGAAGACTACCCCAAATGCTACACAGATCCCCAATCGTCCCGACTAGGCTCCACTACTGATCGACTGAACGAAAACAACACAAAGGGCACGATCTTCAACAAGCTCCTCCTTGAGCTTGGTCGCGTCACCTGCTTGGTAACATCGGCACCTGCAAACTGGTTTTGGAAGTATCTGTGAGTCACGGGGACTCAGCAATCTCACACCCTTGCGATCAAGACTATTTAAGCTTACAGGAAGGGTAAAAGGTAAGAGGTGGAGCTGCAGCAAGCGACTAGCATATATGGTGGCTAACATACGCAAATGAGAGCAAGAAGAGAAAGCAAAGCACGGTCGATAAAAGTATGATCAAGAAGTGATCCAGGAACAACCTACGTCAAGCATAACTCCAACACCGTGTTCACTTCCCGGACCCCGCCGAGAAGAGACCATCACGGTAACACACGCGGTTGATGTATTTTAATTAAGATAAACTTCAGGTTTTCTACAACTGGACATTAACAAATTCCCATCTGCCCATAACCGCGGGCACGGATTTCGAAAGTTGAAAATCCTGCAGGGGTGTCCCAACTTAGCCCATCACAAGCTCTCACGGTCAACGAAGGATATTCCTTCTCCCAAGACAATCCGATCAGGATTGGCATCCAGGTTACAAGACATCCTCGACAATGGTAAAACAAGTCCAGCAACACCGCCTGAATGTGCCGACAAATCCCGATAGGAGTTGCACATATCTCGTTCCCAGGGCACACTCAGATGAGCTATCCATACAACTAAAACCAAACCTCGAGTTTCCCCAAGGGGGCGCTGCACAGGGCTCTAGTTTGGACAACACTCAAAGGAGCACTGGCCCGGGGGGGTTTAAATAAAGATGACCCTTGAGTCTGCAGAACCCAAGGGAAAGAAAAGGCTAGGTGGCGAATGGTAAAACCAATGTTGGGCATTGCTGGAGGAGTTTTATTCAAGGCGAACTGTCAAGGGGTTCTCATTATAACCCAACCGGGTAAGGAACGCAAAATCCGGGAACATAACACCGATATGACGAAAACTAGGGCGGCAAGAGTGGAACAAAACACCAGGCATAAGGCCGAGCCTTCCACCCTTTACCAAGTATATAGATGCATTAATTAAATAAGAGATAATGTGATATCCCAACAAGTAAACATGTTCCAACAAGGAACAAACTTCAATCTTCACCTTCAACTAACAAAGCTATAAGAGGGGCTGAGCAAAGCGGTAACATAGCCAAACAACGGTTTGCTAGGACAAGGTGGGTTAGAGGCTTGGTTCAACAATATGGGAGGCATGATAAGCAAGTGGTAGGTATCGCAACATAGGCATAGCAAAAGAGCGAGCAACTAGCAAGCAAAGATAGAAGTGATTTCGAGGGTATGGTCATCTTGCCTGAGATCCCGCAAGGAAGAAGAACGAGTCCATGAAGAAGACAAACGGACATAGACGAACGGGTCCTCACAAACGTGACGTAATTGGAACCAACCCGAAGAAGCAACACCAGAAAGAAGCACACAACATAGTAAACAAACCACACACGAACATGGTATGATATGCGGGATGCGGTATGTGATGCATATGCATGATTTGGAAAGGAATGATTGAACCTGGCCTCAACATGGAAATCCAAGAGTGCCACTGGAAAGGTGAGATGATTTTGGTTGAAAACGATATAAAGATCACCGGAATCGGATGCACGGTTTGGAAATGGCAAGCAAAACAAGTATGGCACCGGTCTGCGATAATCAGCAAGTGACCAACTAAATGCATCAAGATCAATATGCTACAACACTCAAACATGGCAAAAAAAATACATGGCAGGGATCCACTCAAGATGCTTGACAAAAGTTGAACACTGAGCTACGGCTAAATCACTCATTAACAGGCTCAAACAAGCATGGCAAAAGTGCAAATGATAACAGGTTTCAGACTTCGTGAAATTAACACAAGTCTGGAATTTATCATCAGGAAGCACACTTTAGAGCATGAAAACTACATGCTATAGGAACATATCATGGCAACTCAAGGCAAGGCATGAAGCTACTCAAAGCACTTAACAAAAGTCCCTTAGTGACCTTGAGCCAAAAGGGATAAGAAAATACAAAGACATGCTACAGGATTCATGATATAGCAAAAGTAGAGCTCGATTGACTCAAGCTAGGTTGCTCCATAAATGCAAACAAAGACATGGATGGATAGAGCACCACAATATTAACAAAACATCCTTACTGATCATCCTCAAAAGAGGCACGGATCACTAGGAAACAACATGAACATATGGCATAACAACAAAATCAGGACAAGGACTTAGTGAAATTCTAAGTCCCTGAAATCAGCATTGCCGATTACACTACTTTGCAAGCTTGTGCTAGTCACCAAAAATATCACAAAAATACATGGCAAGAACCTCTGCAAAGATGGCATGGCATATAACAAAACACATGTAGAGCTCAAGGTCATATCATGCACACATTAATCATGGCAAAAATGACAAAATGCCATTTGCTGAAACAGATCTGACAAATTCATCACATAGCCCTCTTCCAACAGCATTTTAGGCATCAAGATGAGCTCAAATGAAAATGATGCAATGGGATTAAATGATTTACTCGTCGAGACGAACATTTTGATATGCTACACGCTAAAAATGGAGCCACGGATGATGAGTTATGATGCGATGAAAATGCCCAAAAAATACTGGAATCTAGGGGACTTAGTGAAATTTGGACCTCTCGGGAAAAAGTCAACGCGGGACCGGATGAAGCGGGACGGCGCGGTGCGGATCCGAGACGGGTGTTTGGTTCGAGCACCCGGTGGATCTGATCCACCCGGGCCGGATCGGATCTGGCCGGCGCGAAGGAAGACGCCGGCGAGGTGGAAGCTCCGGCGAGGGGCGGCTCCGGTCGGCCTCCGGCGAGCGCCGGCGAGAGGCGGACGCCGCGAGGACGCTCTGACGACGGGGGAACGTGGCCGGGGCACGGCGCGCCGTAGTGCAGACGGCGAGGCGGCGAAGAACGGAGGAGGCGGCGGCTGGCGGATGCTTGGCGGCGGCGGCGGGGCTGCGCCGGCGATGGCGGCGGGGTGGAAGAGCAGGCGGCGCGCGGGGGTCTAGCGCTCGGCGGCGCGGTGCGAGGCTGAGCCTCGGGCGGCGGCGCGACTTCGGGCCCGCGCGGGCCCGCGGCGGGCTCCGTGTGCCAGCGGCGGCGATGGGACGGCGATGGCCACATGGCGGACGCGGATTTGCCCGACACGGCGATGTGGACATGTCCGGGCGCGGAGGTATTTGTCCGGTGGTGCGAGGACGAAGGGATCTAGGGTTTCGGGGGAAAAGACCCGAAAATGAAATGGAGGGATCTATTTATAGAGGTAGAGGGAGCTAGGAAGCTCGAAATGAGGTGCGGTTTGCGGCCACGCGATCGTGATCGAATGACCGAGATGATGGAGGTTTAGGTGGGTTTGGGGCCAAATTGGAAGGGTGTTGGGCTGCAACACGCACGAGGCCTTTTCGGTCCCTCGGTTAACCGTTGGAGTATCAAACGAAGTCCAAATGGCACGAAACTTGACAGGCGGTCTACCGTTAGTAAACCAAGGCCACATGACAAGTCTCGGTCCGATCCGAAAACGTTTAACACACGCACACGAAAAGAGGTAGAAAGGGGCACCGGGTGACATAGGAGCACCGGATTGCAAAACGGACAACGGGGAAAATGCTCGGATGCATGAGACGAACATGTATGCAAATGAAATGCACATGATGACATGATATGCAATGCATGACATGCAAGCAATGACAAGGCAACAACAGCGCATAACTGGAGGACACCTGGCACATCGGTCTCGGGGCCTTACACTCTTCCCAAGGGAAGGAAGGCCCCATATCGCGCGACATGGTGAGGGGGCGCCCAGATCCGCAACGGCACAACTGCGCCCTCGTCCACCTGGGCCTCGAGGTCGGCCATGGAGGTCCGACCCGACCCATGGATGGATGGGGGCAAAACCCTAGCCCCACACCCACCCATGGATGGACGGGGGTGGGGCTACGATGATGGCGGCCTTCTCTCTGTGCTTGCTGATGCGGTGGCCCTCGACGCCGGCAACGAGTTGCAGCACGTAGACGCCAAAGGCACTTACGCCCTCCATCCTTCTGGATTTGTCGTTTTGATCCGTGCTGTTGGTTTGTGCAGGCTGTGGGTGTGACGGAGGAGCACCATGGCGGGTGTGCAGGCCATGGCTCGCTATGGAAGGCCCTTCGCTCCCCTCTATCTGTTCGGGCCATGGTCAGGCAGTCTTGTCTCTTCCCTTCCTGCAAGAAAAGTTTTTTCTCTTCACGATCTGAACATGTTGGAGGCCATTATTTCTCCACTGTCATAGTTTGCTGCTGCTGCTGTTAACGGAGAGTTGGTAGCCAATATCAAGTGATTTGGAAATTTTGTTGATCACATTACATCTATGCTTTGTTTGTTTGTTTGTTTGTTTGTTTCATCACAATTGTCATGTGATGATTCCTGCCCTTTTGTGTGGTTTCGATCCATCTCATGTCATCTCCTTGTCTTGTGTCAAGGAAAGGGCGACCATGCCGGGCCTGGCAGAGGAGGGCAACACCCACAGCCAAAGTAAGCTCGAGGTCCATAGTCGCATCTACCTGCCCTTTTATAGTTGAGCTTACTTTAGTTTCTCCCAGTGATTTTTCTAATCCTCGAAGGGCATAAAGTCACTCATCTGCTTGTCTAAAAAAGGAAATGGAAAAGAGAGCTATCTTAGACTGCTTTGGTTTTTGTTAATTTGGTCACTGGACCTTGATGGATTATTCGGCAAAGTATGTATTTACTGTATTAAGTAAAATAATTTATCAAGAATTCAAGATGCAGGTTGAGGTTTGTATCACGTTTCATCTCTGTCCCATCCAAGGAGAGGAGTTTCCAAGGACTTTTTGGACCTACTTGTTTTCGCTTTTCTATTTGTGAGCCCTTCTTGTATTGGTTTGAACAAAAAATTTTGGATCTTCTTGATAGCATACTCTCAAGCATCATTTGGCACAAGTCTGCACTCTTCCATCTCTCGGCCACAATGTATTGACTTGAGTGCATTTAATAGAACATTTGTACTTCTTTTCACATAGACGGATGATTATGCTCCATTCATTTATCTGTCTGGCTCGATATTTATCTTTATATGCAGTACATTTTTGCCTTACGTGCTTGCATTATGAAATTAATGCTCTTAATAATCGTTTCCTAGCTATTGCATTCCTGGTGATGTACTCGCCTGCGTCGATCTGAAGCTTGTGGAGCACGGGGACAAGGTGAGGGTGGAGATGTGATACGTCAGGAGGTGGGATGCGCTGTGGTCGGTACGGGTCACATGTGCGCTGGGGCTGTTGTCCTCTCATGACTCATCAGAGCTAACCTCGTGCCCGCGCCGGCTGTTGATGGAGCCATCGCAGTAGGGATGCCTGTGCTCGCCGACCACTAGCGCTCCGTCGTGGTGCTCAGCCTCTGGAACTGCAACCCGATGGTGAGTCCAGCCAAATGATGTGAAGGAATCAACTCAAAGAACAAATGGACAATTGTACGCCTTCTGCATTCGAATATATACTGCATTTTTCAGAGTTGGCCTCAAGCTATGCTTATGTTTTGATATGTTTAGTCAATGGAATGAAATTCCAGGGTTCTACAACAGTAGTAGCAAGTATATAATTTTTAGATATTCGATTATCGGCTCAATCTCATATAAGATCTTAGATTCTTAGGTACATAATACAATATTTTCAAATGATTGCGTTCTATATTAGTGGATTGATGTGATACTAAATGTACTACAACCCTGTATCTTTTGAAGTATATAATACTTAATTTTCCCATCAATGTTCTTATCTCCCCTTCTATCTTTGCATCAATCATAGTCTAGTGGTTTTCTATAATCCACATGCATTGTGTTCAGGAGGTTAGCAATGATATAAAGAGACAAAAGAAAGGCCTGAAAGCAGATGAAGTGAAACATTGAGAGGCTTGTCAGCTCAAATTGGGAGCCACTTCCTCTGGTCAACAGAACGCAGAGTAATCTTGAAGGATTTGGTAGTGAAAAGGATAAAGATGAAATATTCATGGCCCGCTAATACTATCCAAGCATTGCCAAACTGCAAGGACAGGAGGCACTTACTCAGGAAATGAAGCAAGATATACAAGTCCATGAGAGGGTTCTCAGTGCATTTGCTATTCATGTTGATCTACCATCCTTGTAAGAATGCATTTTTAATGGTTAATCTATTGTTGTCTTTTCTTCATTCATTCTATTTGTAAATATTAAGTTTCAGTTAATGATTGCTAGGTTATGGGTACCGTATTTTAGCGACACACATCAATTTTGATGTGCGGGTTGATGAAATAGTACCATGATCTGAATTTATATCAGCAAGCACATGCTATACCTCGATGCAAGGCAAGTCACTACGGGTCATCACATAGGCATCTCATTTTTGTTAATTAACTTGAAACTAACAACCATTAGATTTTATGCATTCATACCAAAAAAGGCGCCAGCATCATCTAGAAACCTCGGGAGCTTGTGATCTTGTTTTGTCATTTAGGTTTCAGCCATGGTTAGTCTGTCTTGCAACTTTGTGGTGTCAGTAATCTTTTGGTATCTCTTCATATCTCTAGTTTCTATTTCATTGGATAATTTATGAACTCTAGGAAATTCATAAAACAGACATGAGGTTTTAACTGTGGTTGGTGAATACCGAAAGAAGAATCTATTGAGAAGGTTGGTCCACCCTGTTTCTTTTAAATGAGTTAGTAATTGGATGTTTAGTCCACATGTATTACAGTTTTGCTCTTTCTTTTTGGCTAACCTCAAGCCTTTTTGTACATATACTTCTTACTTGAAGTGAAAAAAATTGCAGTGGGAATCTCACTGGTCCGCTTTAAAAAATACCATGTATTATAACTTTTGTCATGTATAATGAGGACTAGCACTATTATGGACCTTAATTTGGGCTGGGTAAAGGTTCGAGGACTGTCGACATCCCTCTTCAGTCTCTTGCAGTCTCGATGGTTTATCCCTGTCTTCTTCTATTGACTAAAGGTTTGGTCTGCAAGTCACATATAAAAAAATAGTCATCTGGTCATCGTGTGGATACTTAAATAGATGTTATCTATATATGTGTAATGCATCTTGTGACTGGACATATAACTCACTGCCACTCCCCTAAGTTTAATCTACTTTCAGCTCCAACGAATTTGCCCTGCCTTACTGTCATTTATTCAGAATATTTTACTGGTGCTGATGTACAAAGTGCTGATCCAGTTCTTTTCATTTGATCAGAATATGCATACACCATGATTGACAATGCCTTGATCCCCATTGGGCTGCAAGCCTGCAAGTCTACTGCTTTGATGTTCATTTAGTTTGAAATGCTGGCTGTAGATCAAGATCTCCGGCAGCGGGCACCATCTCGAGCCATTGGTACGTGTACGCCACATACTCTATTGCCTTCGGATTGCATAATTCACTGCATTGTAATTGTGGCCCAGCCAGTGTGTAATGCATGTATGCTAGGAATACATGTTGTAGTCGTTTGTGTTGTGTCAGTGATTTGGTTTGTCGTTGACTAGCTTAATGAAATGTTGCCAATGTGTGTACCATTTTGATCAGCAACCGTAAAAATGATTTGAGTCACTTCTTATGTGTGATGTTATAGCTTGTGTTTCTCACCAATTAAATATTATTCGTTGGCTTTCAAGGACTGGCGAGGAATAGTTATAGCGGGAGGGTTTAAAGAACTCGACAGATCGTTCTTTTGCACTCACAAACCACATGCTACCATGGACTCATTTTCAGATCATGATGTGGAGCTTGAGGTATAGCTTAACTCACACCCAATTTTTATGCTTTGACTGGTCATGAGTAAGGGCAAGTTGTATGTTTCAGTTTATGAGTCCAATGATGCAATTTGAGATAAACTAGAGCATATTGAGACACTTTTGAGAGAAATAGTTCATATTGTTGCGCACACATGCCTGGTTCAAATATGAGGTGTCTGATAGAGTTAGTAACTTGGTCTAATTCGTTACATACTTGTATTGGTTGATTTATTTGTCGGACAATTTGTTCTGCTCCTGAAATGTCACTAGGTTTGGGAGTTATACCATAGAGTTAGTAAGTTGGTATAATTCGTTACATACTTGTATATATTGATGATTTATTTCCTGGACGATTTTCTCTGCTCCTAAGAAGATAGGACTAGCAAGTGATATAACTCTTGTGACAGCTCTTGGTTAGTTTATAGCATGGTTAGTTCTCTCATTTCTCTTAATAACCATGCATATCCCTTTATAATGATATGTACACACATCCACTGTTTGGTTGTGGGATGTTGGAATGGTGTTCTTGTGGCCTGAAGAAGAGTGCTCGCACATCAAATGCTCGCGTCAGTCTTACGTCCCTATGTGGCCACATACTTTTGCCTGATAACCAACACCTGCATTGTTCCTTTTTCTTGGAAAAACTAATTGAATAGCTATTAGTTCCATTGATATATGAGTGTTATGTTCCTTATAATTCGCTGGATTAATAGGTGTAGGAGCTGGCGCTGGTAGGAGTGTCCACCTCCTATAAGATGACAAAGATGGAGAGGAAGCAGGAGTGTTGGCGCAGGAGCAGCAGATGTGGGCGCAGTGCCAGCAGGGCGGGATGCAGGGGCAGGACGATCTCAATGGGCTCGCCATCAACGGCAGCGGATGCCCATGCCCATGGTGCACCATTCAGCCGACGAGTACTATTACTAGCGCCTCCTCAAGCTAAGCGACTTGTTCTCGTTCCCGTCTCTCTTCCTTGTTGAGCTTTTATCTGTGAATGATACTCTGATCATCATTTGCCACGAAGAAATTGTAATTCGAATTGAGATTGAGAATTTGAAAACGGTCGTATAGGACACGAGTCGTGGCACTACAAGGTGTTGTACTTGGGTTGAATTGGTTGTTGCGTATGTGTCCATCCCATCTCTGCATAAGGAGGCACCTTTGATTCTGATCCAATAACACTACTTAGTACAAGTAAGAAAGTGAAAGGGGCGCATCCAATCTGGCACCGTCACAGCTTCCTCTCAGGAGGCACACCAAGGGTGCGTCCCAACCACTAGTGTTGTATTAACCGGGGATTGCTTTGCTTGATGCATGTAGTGATGGCAGCCACAAGAGAACGCCTTGGTATTACGTGATTGTCCATATGAACCAGCAATGGTGGGTCACGCGGAGTAGAAAACTAGGCCTCATAGGTGATGTAATTTGTCTTCTTCTATTCCACAAGGACTAGTACCTTCTGTGTGAACCTTGGTCCAGAGGGGAACAAGGTAAATCTAGTTTAATAATATCAGACCTGGCTCATCCCTGTGTTGCTCGGACAACAGTTCGCCTCAGATCTAATTTAATAATATTAGCCAACTCAGGATTTGCGACTGCTATGAGCCGTCCATGGTGCGGCAAAGACGAGGCCACGACGAGGTCCAGGTCGCTGTCGGTTTTGACTTTCATGTTTTCCTCATCTCAAGCGTGGCTTGCATCTGTTGATGTCTATTTTGTCTGATCTCATCTCTTTTGGTCTTGGTCTTTGTTCCTGGCACCTTGCATCAAAACACCAAGATCGATCTGGCTCATATTTCTTAATTGTACAGGGAACAACGTCTGTCGATATCGGCAGATCGTAGGACGGTGGCAGCAAACGCACATAAGCCCAGCGATCCTAACTCTTCTTGAACTTTAACCTCATACTATCCGCTCCAAAAGTTAATCACGATTCAATGATGAACTTTACCGGCTCTGCCCAAAGTTACCCTGTGCCGGGTTATCCTGCGTGCCTCTTCTTGTTCTTCATCTAGTCAACCGTGAGCTTCTCGATCCATATGAGAGACCCCTCCAAGAACTCAACACCACCATACGCAGGCCCCACGGTGGGCGCCAACTGTCGTGGATTTGTCACGGCAGATGTCCTTAATGTCAGGACTTAGTCGTGAGGCCAACGCCTATGTGATAGCTTGAGAGGGGTTGAGTGGGATAAGAGACGCGAGGTTTTTACCCTAGTTCGACCCCTCACGGTGGAGGTAAAAGCCTACATCCCGCTTCATTGATATTGATGATGATCATCACAATTACAAGGGTGCTCTATCTCGAGAGCTATAGACTTGTCTGTCTAACCCTAACTTGTCCCTCTTAGGGTGCCCTGCCCCTCCTTATATAAGTTAAAGGGGCGAGTTACATGTGGAGTCCTAGTAGGGCTAGCACTATTCTATTACCAGTGGAATCCTAGTCTGCTTCCCTTGTAAGGGAATAATCCTTATGCCTTCCTTCTCAAGCCGGCCCACCGGACACACACCTTGAGCCGGTCTTCTCATAAGCCGCCTTCTGGGCCTTGGGCCTTGTTATTCATCTAACTCGCCCTCCGGGTCACCAGTGAGTTTCCAGTCTCAGGTGGGTCACCAGTCAGTCGCCGGGTCAGGGCAGGTCACTCGTGAGTCGCCAAGTCCGTCCGGATTACACCGTGGGGTATATGCCCGACAGGGAGGGATTTGGATCGGCTAGGGTTCACGCGCGTGAGAGAGAGAGAGAGACTGCAGTGGGTTGGATGGACAGATGGATGGATGTATGGATGGACATATGTTTGCCATGTCATCGATCCATGCCACAACGGATTCCACCAATCAGAATTAAGCTTATGTAATTTTGTTTTTCCCTTTTGTTTCTCTTTATAGTTTTTCACCCTCTTATTTAGGACAATCATTCAACATATTAACCACTTATAGTTTGTTAAAATGAATGAATACTGTGCACATGTGTGTATCTTGGGATGACAAACAATGTTGATCTGGGGAGTTTTCATTTTCATTGCACAAAAGAGTTGTTTTCTATTTTTCAAGTGTCTAAAATGGTTTTCTTAAGAACCTATCAAATCTTCGTTTCAAATGACCTCATATTGTGCACAAGGGCGCATCTTGGAATGACAAACAATGTTGACTAAGGAAGTTTCATTTTCTTTGGACAGAAAATTCATTTTCCAATTTTTGAGTGCCCAAAATGAGTTTTTTTGTGAAGGACTACCATATATTTGTTGCGGAATTGGACCAAATCAATCTTCTAAAATATTAGGCCATACTTAATGTACAATTGACCAAAATGATTGTGTGTTAAAAGCTTTGAGCCACCTCTCGTGAAAAAGACAAATTTCCGTCGATTCAATAGGAAGCTGGTCAAATTTGAACTGCAGCTCCCTCATAGTTTGCTCTTTATTTTTCCCAAAAATCAGTTTTAGGTACATAAGTATCTATTTAATAAGAGAAACACCAAATTTTTTCCAAGATTGAACCACTAGCTAGGAACGGGCATGCCCGCCATTTTGACCGCAGTTTGAAATGGGCATGAAAAATTCCAAAAAAATCAAAAAATTAGAAAACCTTCGCATTGTGTCATTATATGTGACCAAGTTGTCAGGAAAAATAATCAACTTGTAATACGACAATTAGTTTGAAAAAGTGTTCTGAGAAATGAGCTATCATGTGCGAAGATTCATGGCTTTCAAGTCAAATGATCAATTTTATGGTCACATTCATGACATAGTTTGTTCAAATGATCTCATATTGTGCAAAAGGGTGCATCTTGGAATGGCAAACAATGTTGCCTAAGGAAGTTTTCATTTTCTTTGGACAAAAAAATTCATTTTCCATTTTTCGAATGCTCAAAATGAGTTTTTGTGTGAAGGACCTACCATATATTTGTTACAAAATTGGGCTGAATAAATTTTCTAAAATATTAGGCCATACTAAATGTACAATTGACCAAATGGTCGGGTCTTAAAAGTTTTGAGCCACCTATCATGAAAAAGACAAATTTCCGCCGATTTAGTCGGAAGGGGTAAAATTTGAACTGCAACTCCCTCATAGTTTGCTCTTTATTTTTTATAAAAATCAGTTTTAGGTACATAAGTATCTATTTAATCAAAGAAACACCAAAAGTTTTCAAGATTGAACCACTAGCTAGGAACGGGCATGCCCTTCGTTTTGACCGCATTTTGAAATGGAGATGAAAAATAAAGAAAAAACAAAAAAAATTAGAAAACCTTCGCATTTTGTCATTATATGTGACCAAGCTGCGAGGAAAAATAATAAACATGTAATACGGCAATTAGTTTGACAAAATGTTCTTAGAAATGAGGTATCATGTGTGAAGATTAATGGCTTTCAAGTCAAATGATCAATTGTATGTCCACATTCATGGCATAGTTTGTTCAAATGATCTCATTGTGCACAAGGGTGCGTCTTGGAATGGCGAACAATGTTGCCTAAGGAAGTTTTCATTTTCTTTGGACAAAAAATTCATTTTCCATGTTTCGAATACCCAAAATGAGTTTTTTTGTGAAGGACCTACCATATATTGTTGGCGAACGTAGCATGCAATTTCAAAAAATTCTTACACTCACACAAGATCTATCTAGGAGATGCATAGCAACGAGAGGGGGAGAGTGTGTCCACGTACCCTCCTAGACCGAAAGCGGAAGCATTAGTTTAACACGATTGATGTAGTCGAACGTCTTCTCGATTCAACCGATCAAGCACCGAACGTACGGCACCTCCGAGTTCTGTACACGTTCAACTTGATGATGTCCCTCGAACTTTTGATCCAGCAAAGTGTCGAGGGAGAGTTCCGTCACCACGACGGCATGGTGACGGTGATGGTGAAGTGATCCGCGCAGGGCTTCGCCTAAGCACTACGTAAATATGACCGGAGGCGTAAACTGTGGAGGGGGCGCCGCACACGGCTTGGAACAATTGATGTGTGTTAGAGGCACCCCCACCCCATATATAAAGGAGGGAGAGGGGAGGAGGCCGGCCCTAGGCGCGCCCCAAGTGGGAGGAGTCCCACTTGGGCTCCTAGTAGGATTCGGCCCCCTTCCTTTTATCACAGGGGGAAAGGGGAAGGAGAGAGAGGGAGAAGGCAAGGGGGGCGCCACCCCCTCCCCTTCTCCAATTCGGACTCCTCTCTTTTGGGGGCACTCCTTGTGGGCTGGCTTGCCTCCCTCCTATGGCCCATATGGCCCATAACTTCCCCCGGGGGGTTCCAGTAACCCCCCCGGTACTACGATATGTACCCGATACAATCCGAAACACTTCTGGTGTCCGAATACTATCATCCAATATATAAATCTTTACCTCTCAACCATTTCAAGACTCCTCGTCATGTCCGTGATCTCATTCGGGACACCGAACAACATTCGGTCACCAAATCACATAACTCATAATACAAATCGTCATCGAATGTTAAGCGTGCGGACCCTACGGGTTCGAGAACTATGTAGACATGACCGAGACACCTCTCCGGTCAATAACCAACAGCGGAACCTGGATGCTCATATTGGTTCCTACATATTCGACGAAGATCTTTATCGGTCAAACCGTAATGACAACATACATCATTTCCTTTGTCAACGGTATGGTACTTGCTCGAGATTCGATCGTCGGTAGCTTCATACCTAGTTCAATCTCGTTACCGACAAGTCTCTTTACTCGTTCCTTAATACATCATCCCGCAACTAACTCATTAGTCATTGCTTGCATGGCTTCTTATGATGTGCATAATCGAGAGGGCCCAGAGATACATCTCCGATACTCGGAGTGACAAATCCTAATCTCGATCTATGCCAACCCAACAAACACCTTCGGAGATACCTATAGAGCATCTTTATGATCACCCAGTTACGTTGTGACGTTTGATAGCACACAAGGTATTCCTCCGGTATTCGGGAGTTGCTTAATCTCATAGTCAAAGGAATATGTATAAGTCATGAAGAAAGCAATAGCAACAAAACTTAACAATCATTATGCTAAGCTAACAGATGGGTCTTGTCCATCACATCATTCTCCTAATGATGTGATCCCGTTCGTCAAATGGCAACACATGTCTATGGTTAGGAAACTTAACCATCTTTGATTAACGAGCTAGTCTAGTAGAGGCATACTAGGGACACTGTGTATTGTCTATGTATCCACACATGTATCAAGTTTCCGGTTAATACAATTCTAGCATGAATAATAAAAATTTATCATGATATGAGGAAACATAAATAACAACTTTTTTATTGCCTCCAGGGAATATTTCCTTCAGTCTCCCACTTGCAGTAGTCTCAGTAATCTAGATTACATTGTACTGATTCTAACACTCATGGAGTCTTGGTGTTGATCATGTTTTGCTCATGGAAGAGGCTTAGTCAATGGGTCTGCCACATTCAGATCCGTATGTATTTTGCAAATCTCTATGTCTCCCTCCTTGACTTGATCATGGATGGAGTTGAAGCGTCTCTTGATGAGTTTGGTTCTCTTGTGAAATCTGGATTCCTTCGCCAAGGCAATTGCTCCAATATTGTCACAAAAGATTTTCATTGGACTCGATGCACTAGGTATTACACCTAGATCAGATATGAAATCCTTCATCCAAACTCCTTCATTTGCTTCTTCGGAAGCAGCTATGTACTCCGCTTGACACGTCGATCCTGCCACGACGCTTTGCTTGGAACTGCACCAACTGGCAGCTCCACCATTTAATATAAATACGTATCCGGTTTGTGACTTAGAGTCATCCGGATCAGTGACAAAGCTAGCATCGATGTAACCATTTACGACGAGCTCTTTGTCACCTCCATAAACGAGAAACATATCCTTAGTCCTTTTCAGGTATTTTAGGATGTTCTTAACCGCTGTCGAGTGATCCACTCCTGGATTACTTTGGTACCTCCCTGCTAGACTTATAACAAGGCACACATCAGGTCTGGTACACAGCATTGCATACATGATAGAGCCTATGGCTAAGGCATAGGGAATGAATTTCATTTTCTCTCAATCTTCTACACTGGTCGGGCATTGAGTCTGACTCAACTTCACACCTTGTAACACAGTCAATAACCCTTTCTTTGACTGGTCCATTTTGAACTTCTTCAAAACTTTATCAAGGTATGTGCTTTGTGAAAGTCCAATTAAGCATCTTGATCTATCTCTATAGATCTTGATGCCCAATATATAAGCAGCTGCACCGAGGTCTTTCATTGAAAAGCTCTTATTCAAGTATCCTTTTATGCTATCCAGAAATTCTATATCATTTCCAAACAACAATATGTCATCCACATATAATATTAGAAATGCTACAGGGCTCCCACTCACTTTCTTGTAAATACATGCTTCTCCAAAAGTCTGTATAAAACCATATGCTTTGATCACCTCATCAAAGCGTATATTCCAACTCCGAGATGCTTGCACCAGTCCATAAATGGATTGTTGCTTGCACACTTTGTTAACACCTTTAGGATCGACAAAACCTTCTTGTTGCATCATATACAACTCTTCTTTAAGAAATCCATTAAGGAAAGCAGTTTTGACGTCCATTTGCCAAATTTCATAATCATAAAATGCGGCAATTGCTAACATGATTCAGATCGACTTAAGCATCGCTACGGGTGAGAAGGTCTCATCGTAGTCAACTCCTTGAACTTGTCAAAAACCTTTCGCAACAAGTTGAGCTTTGTAGACAGTAACATTACCATCGGCGTCAGTCTTCTTCTTGAAGATCCATTTATTCTCTATGGCTTGCCGATCATCGAGCAAGTCAACCAAAGTCCACACTTTGTTCTCATACATGGATCCCATCTCAGATTTAATGGTCTCAAGACATTTCACAGAATTTGGGCTCATCATCGCTTCCTCATAGTTCGTAGGTTTGTCATGGTCTAGTAACATGACTTCCAGAACAGGATTACCATACCACTGTGGTGCGGAACGTACTCTAGTTGACCTACGAGCTTCGGTAGTAACTTGAACTGAAGTGTCATGATCATCATCATTAGCTTCCTCACTAGTTGGTGTTGGCATCACGAGAACGGTTTTCTATGATGAGCTACTTTCCAATTCGAGAGAAGTTACAATTACCTCATCAAGTTCTACTTTCCTCCCACTCGCTTCTTTCGAGAGAAACTCCTTCTCTAGAAAGGATCCATTCTTAGTAACAAAGATCTTGCCTTCGGATCTGTGAAAGAAGGTGTACCCAATAGTTTCTTTTGGGTATCCTATAAAGATGCATTTCTCCGATTTGGGTTCATGCTTATCAGGCTGAAGCCTTTCACATAAGCATCGCAACCCCAAGCTTTAAGAAACGACAACATAGGTTTCTTGCCAAAACACAGTTCATATGGTGTTGTCTCAACAGATTTTGATGGTGCCCTATTTAACGTGAATGCAGCTATTTCTAATGCATAACCCCAAAATGATAGTGGTAAATTGGTAAGAGACATCATAGATCGCACCATATCTAATAAAGTGCGGTTACGACGTTCGGACGCACCATTACGCTGTGGTGTTCCAGGTGGCGTGAGTTGTGAAACTATTCCACATTGTTTTAAATGAAGGCCAAACTCGTAACTCAAATATTCACCTCCGCGATCAGATCATAGAAACTTTATTTTCTTGTTACAATGATTCTCTACTTCACTCTGAAATTCCTTGAACTTTTCAAATGTTTCAAACTTGTGTTTCATTAAGTAGATATACCCATATCTGCTCAAATCATTTGTGAAGGTCAAAAAATAATGATACCCGCTGCGAGCCTCAACACTCATCAGACCGCATACATCAGTATGTATTATTTGCAATAAGTCAGTGGCTCGCTCCATTGTTTCGGCGAACAGAGTTTTAGTCATCTTGCCCATGAGGCATGGTTCACAAGTATCAAGTGATTCCAAAAGTCCATTTGCATGGAGTTTCTTCATGCGCTCTACACCAATATGATCTAAACGGTAGTGCCACAAATATGTTGCACTATCATTATCAACTTTGCATCTTTTGGCATCAATATTATGAATATGTGTATCACCACGATCGAGATTCAACAAAAATAGACCACTCTTCAAGGGTGCATGACCATAAAAGATATTACTCATATAAATAGAACAACCATTATTCTATGATTTAAATGAATAACCGTCTCGCATCAAACAAGATCCAGATATAATGTTGATGCTCAACGCTGGCACCAAATAACAATTATTTATGTCTAAAACTAATCCCGAAGGTAGATGTAGAGGTAGCGTGCCGAAGGCGATCACATCGACCTTGGAACCATTTCCGACGCATATCGTCACCTCATCCTTAGCCAATCTTCGTTTAATCCATAGCCCCTGTTCCGAGTTGCAAACATGAGCAACATAAACAATACCAAATACCGAGGCGCTACTACGAGCATTAGTAAGGTACACATCAATAACATGTATATCAAATGTACCTTTGTTCACTTTGCCATCCTTCCTATTCGCCAAATACTTGGGGCAGTTCCGCTTCCAGTGACTAGTCCCTTTGGAGTAGAAGCACTCAGTTTCAGGCGTGGGTCCAGACTTGGGCTTCTTCCCGGGAGTGACAACTTGCTTGCCATTCTTCTTGAAGTACCCCTTCTTTCCTTTGCCCTTTTTCTTGAAACTAGTGGTATTGTTAACCATCAACACTTGTTGCTCTTGCTTGATTTCTACCTCCACAGCTTTGAGCATAGCGAAGAGCTAGGGAATTGTCTTATCCATCCCTTGCTTGGTGGCTTGGTGGCAGTGATTGAAGAACTATGTTAATAACACTATCACCCGGAAGATTAACTCCCAACTGAGTCAAGTGGTTATGGTACCCAGACATTCTGAGTATGTGTTCACTGATAGAACTGTTCTCCTCCATCTTGCAGCTATAGAACTTGTTGGAGACTTCATATCTCTCAACTCGGGCATTTGCTTGAAATATTAACTTCAACTCCTGGAACATCTCATATGGTCCATGACGTTCAAAATGTCTTTGAAGTACCGATTCTAAGCCGTAGAGCATGTCACACTGAACTATAGAGTAGTCATCAGACCGCGTATGCCAGACGTTCAAAGCTTCTACATTAGCGGGAGGGTGTCGGTGTCAAAACCGGTTGATCTTGGTTAGGGGGTACCGAATTGTGCATCTGAGGATCGAAGGTAACAGGAGACAGGGGAGGCACGATGTTTACCCAGGTTCGGGCCCTCTTAATGGAGGTAAAACCCTACATCCTGCTTGATTGTATTTGATGAGTATAGGGGTTACAAGATTTTATCTACCTCGAGATCGTAATGGCTAAACCCTAGATGTCTAGCCTGTATGAATTCTGATGGCCTCTATGGACTAAACCCTCCGATTTATATAGACACCGGAGGGGCCTAGGGTTGTATAGAGTCGGTTTACAGAGAAAGGAAAATACACATCCGGACATTAAACTTGCCATCCACGCATAAGACAGTCCTACCCGGACACGGGGGAAGGTCTTCTACCGTGTATCTTCACGACCCATCTGTCCGGCCCATATCACATAGCCCAGACAGGCGCCCGGTCCCCCGCAGGGCCGCCGATGAGGGTGGCAGCGAGGCCCTCGGTCGTGATGCCGCTCGGGCTTGGGCCTAGGGTTTGAGGCGGCGGCCTCTGCCCATGAGGGTGGCGTCGTCCTGGCGGCCGGCGGCGCTCGCCGGTGTTGAGGGCCGCCCCTACTCGGCCGCACGGGCGGCGAGTCGGTGGTGGATGCGGGCGCCGCGTGGAGGGATCCCCTGCTGCTCTCCTTCGCCAGATCTGAAGACGGCGCCCCCTCCCCCCTCCTCCCTCGCGTCGCCCTCTCGAGGGCGACTCAGGGGCGAAAACCTCCCCGTCCACCTCCCCCTCTTGATTCCTTCCCTCGTCGCTGCTGGAGACGGGCGTCGGGTCCCCTGCGCGGCCGCCGATGAGGGTGGCGGCGAGGCCCTCGGCCATGACGCCGCTCGGGCTCGGGCCTAGGGTTTGAGGCGACGACCTCTGCTGGTGAGGGCGGCGGTGTCCTGGTGACGGGCGGTGCTAACTGGTGTTGAGGGCTGCCTCTACTCGGCAGCATGGGCGGCGAGTCAGTGGTGGATGCGGGAGCCGCGTGGAGGGATCCCCTGCTGCTCTCCTTCGCCAGATCTGAAGACGCCGCCCATGTGCTGCTGCTTCCTCCTCATCAGTCCGGCCCGATTCGGTGGCCGACTGCACGGATGTGGGGTTGGGAGCTCTGGATCAGAGTAATTTCTTGGCTGGCTGCGGCAGCCACGACCCGGCGATGCTCCAGGCGCTGTTTCCTTCTTGAAGGCGGCTTCGAGATCCAGCTTCCTCCCCCTCTTCCCCCTACACCCGGGTGAAAACCCACAACTTTGGTTGGGCAGCGACGGTGGCCGACTCCATCACCTTCTTAAATGCGCCGCTTTGGGTCCGCGGGGAGGTGGGACAGCTGCAGCGTGTTCTTGGCGTTCTTGATGGCGGCGGTTCTCTCTTCAGTGGTGTCACTTCGCCATGGCGGTCGACTTCCTCTTCATGTCATCGTGCCCTCCTCACCACGTGGTCCGGTCTTTCCGGCGGGTCGACGCCCTCGGCCTGGGCGAGAGGGGATAGTGGTCCCCTCTACGGCAACTTGGACGCATCGGCGACTGAGGGATGGTGTCCTTGGCGAGGCCCGGCTCTCGTGGTGACTGTGGTGCTCAACTCTTCACCGTGTCTTCCTGGGGTGCTCCCGTTCAGAGGCTAGTGTTTTTGGTGTGCTTCTTGCTGTAGGCTGCGACTTGTGTTTCTGGTAGCTTGCTTGGACTGGTGGTCGCGCTCGGTGCCTCTTTCTTCTTGCTTGCTCTAGAGGGAGCAAGCCCCATTTTCCTGTGGCGCGACCTGATCAAGCTCTCTGTTTGGCCCCAAGTTGTAGCCTTTCTTCTTTGGCCGTAGTATTTTAGCCTTCCTTCTGCGCCATGTATCTGCTACTTTGTTTATGTTTGTTGTACCTTGTTGTAATCCTGGCCGGTTGATGGCTTTGTTAATTCAAAGCCGGGCAAGGTTTGAGCCTTTTCTCGGGCTCGGCCTGTGCCTTTCGTCTAAAAATAAGGTATATCTACTGACAGCTTTTTCGACGAAACGTCATGTCTAGCCTTTTATAATTTTGAACCGTTTTTTGGCCTCCCGCTTTGTGTTTTGAGGCGCAGCCTCCATTGACATGTCTCGTCAAAGCAGAGATCATGCCCCCTTATTGCGGGATTTTCATCAATACGGGTTTAGGTAACCCAACCGTGCCATTCGCACAACCCCTTGGGAACAGGCGAGTTTTAAGGCTAGTGGGGGGGGGCGTTTGATATTTGCTACCTATATAAGAAGATAAAGATCCATCTTTTTACCCCCACACCTTCTTCCTTCCTTAGCCTTCCCTTCCTCGAGCTCCAGCGCCTAAGCTTCAACCTTTCCTACCGCCCAAAGCCATGGCCGGATCCGGCTCGCAGGGCAAGTGGATGGCTTCCTCCGTCACGGAGAGGAATGTCAAGGAAATCCGGGAAGCGGGGTACCTGGCCGCGAACATCGCGCATCGGCTCCCTGCCAAAAACAGATCATCCCTACTCCGGAGCCCAGTGAGAGGGTGGTGTTTATCCCCCACTTCCTCCGCGAACTAGGGTTTCCTCTCCACCCTTTCGTCTGTGGCCTCATGTTCTATTATGGGCTAGATTTCCACGATCTAGCCCCAAATTCCTTCCTCCACATTTCAGCATTCATCATCGTGTGCGAGGCGCTCCTTCACATTCCCCCCACTTCGGCCTATGGCTTAAGGTCTTCAAAGTGAAGCCGAAAGTGGTCGACGGGCAACATGCGGACTGCAGTGGCGCCATGGTGAGCAAGCTCCCCAACATTACCTGCCCAAAGGGGCCTTCGTGGAGACCATGAAGGGATGGCAACAGGAGTGGTTCTACATCACCGAAGCTCGCGGCGCCGCATGGGCAGCCACTCCTGAGTTTAAATCCGGACCCCTAATGCGGCTCACGTCGTGGATTAACAAGGGCCTAGATTGGGCGTCGTCCGATGAGGTGATGATGCTGCAAAAGCGCATAAAAATATGATGGAGAAGAACATCAGTCTCACTGATGTGATTTAGGTGATGCTTTTTCACTGGATTCTCCCCTGCCAGCGCAGGCCTCTCCACATGTGGGAATTCAATCCAGATGGTCCGCGGACCTTGCAGCGATTCTTCGGAACGACGCACGAAGAGATCTGGAAGCTGCTTTTCAAGGCCCAGAAATCGTGGCCAGAGACGATCGAAGACATCGGCCTCGACTGCGCTCATCCGGCCACCCCAGTAAGTTTTCTAATTTCTGAACACAACTTCAATTCGTAAATCAAAGGGTATGTTGAGCCTTCCATTCTTCCACCGGGGCTATACAAAGAAGGTGGAGAGGATCCAGTGTCCGGCTCCACTACCCGAAGACCCAACCGTTCCTCTGCTAACGAGGATGCTGGTCTCGGCGCTAGAGAAGAAGGCCAAGAAGAAAGGCAAGGAGGCCAAGAGCGGCCTTCGCCGAAAAGGTACTTCGGACGCCGCATCCAGAGATACTGAAGCTCCCTCCTCCCACGAGGGAGATGAAGATGAGGAGGAGGAGAAGAGAAATTCTCCCCTTAAGTGGGGGAGAAGAAAAGGGCGGCCTCCGTGGACCTAGAGGCGGAGGCGTCCAAGAAGGGGAATATTTCCCTTTCGGGCGACTTGGACTTGGATGCCGAAGCCATCCCCGAGTGCCGCCCCAGGTCGAATCCCCTAGACGCATCGTAAGTGTCCAAGGATACTGCATATATATCCAGTTTTTATGATTGCAGTTTTAACACATTTAATTGCGTGCTGCAGTCCAGCCCGCGATCTCCCCCAACAATCGTCGTCTTCTGGGAACTCGCGGGGGCCAGAGAGCAAGACGCCTCCGCAAGCCTCCTTGCCAACTGCCACGGACAACACCGAAGTGTTGTCCCGAAGAGCCTCTCCGGACCATGGAGAGGTGCGGGAGGCCGCCCAGACGGCGCTGGAGGGTAACACCTCGGCTGCCGAGAACATGGGGGAACCGACCCCCATGGAGACTGGTGACGGGGGCCATGACCAATCCGGCCTGATAGAGGTGAAGGTGTCCTGATGTGTCGATGAGATAGATATCGTTTTCTGTGGGAGTCGACTTTGATGATCTGACTACGAACGTGCGAAGACGTCGCGCCTTAGCAATCACTAAACCAACTTCCGAGGGTTATTGACCACGCCAGAGCACGATCAACCTGACCACGAGGGTCTATTTCTTGCGAGCAAACGAAGAACAAGCAAGAAACTCAGATTGCAATCTGGATATTGCGAATAAAGAGGAAAGCTTTATTAATGAAGGTGGGGTTCTATGACGTCTTGGTCTGGTTGTTGGACACAGACGAAGTACGCGAAGTTGCAGCTATGGTGAACTTTTAATCTAAACAAAACCCGAAGTCTAAACAACGCCCTAAGGGTTGTATATATGGAGGAAGAGGGGGAATTTCATGGCCCTTGGAGGAGGGGTCCAAAACCAACCCTAACTCTTGTTTCCACACACATACGGACTCTAAAAACAGCCTATACTTAAGTATTTCGAAAATACATGAGCCTGGCCCAATAATAAGGTGACGCAGCACCTAGAATAGTCTCTGGACGAAATTTATGAAGTGGCATTTGTATATTTCGTCCAAGGCTTCATGCACTCCTTATGGTGGCTTCAAAGTCCTGAAATCATCACTTGTAACTCCATTCTTGATCCCCTTGTGCATGCCATCATCTCCATGCTTGGTCTTGCTCAAGTGTTCATCCCTCTTATCCATTCTAGGCCCTTCATTTGTAAGCAAAACAAATGTATGCAATTTAGGCAGCAACATATTCTCATGAACATCAGAATCATTACCAAGAAACGAAAGTACCTGATAATTCAATTGGCGTGCCCGAGCTCTAATAATTGGTCCAGTATGTATAGCAGTAGGGGCTGTGGGTGTAATAATGGTATTGATGTCCTCATCATCCTCCCCTTCTTGAAATGAACTCGTCCTCGACGGAAGCTCATCTTCCTCACCCAAATAAGGCTTCAAATCTGCAATGTTAAAAGTGGGACTAACCCCAGAATCTGCATGCAGCTCAAGTTTATATGCATTATCATTTATTTTCTCTAACACCTTAAAAGGACCATCAGCACGTGGCATTAGCTTTGATTTGCGTAGATTAGGAAATCTATCTTTACGCAAATGTAACCAAACAAGATCTCCAGGTGCGAACACAACATGTTTTCTACCCTTATCTCTAGCAAGTTTATATTTAGCATTCATACACTCAATGTTTTCATTAGTTAACTCATGCATTTTTAAAATCAATTCAGCACGTTCTTTAGCATCAAAATTAACCTTCTCTGAAGATGGAAGAGGCAACAAATCAATAGGTGCATGAGGTAGGAAACCATACACAATTTCAAAAGGGCACATCTTGGTAGTAGAATGCAATGAACGATTATAGGCAAATTCAATATGAGGCAAGCATTCTTCCCACATTTTCTTATTATCCTTCAAAACAGCCCTAAGCATAGTAGACAATGTTCTATTGACTACTTCAGCTTGTCCATCAGTTTGGGGGTGACAAGTAGTACTAAAAAGCAGTTTAGTCCCCACTTAGCCCATAAACATCTCCAAAAGTGGCTAAGAAATTTAGTATCACGATCTGAAACAATAGTATTTGGCACACTATGCAAGCGAATAATTTCACGAAAGAACAAATCATCAACATTAACATCATCATCGCTTTTATGACATGGTATAAAGTGTGCCATTTTCAAAAATCTATCCACGACAACAAATATGCTATCCCTCCCCTTCTTTGTTCGAGGTAAACCTAAAACAAAGTCCATAGATATATCCTCCCAAGGAACACTAGGTACTGGCAAAGGCATATATAAACCATGAGGATTGAGTCGTGACTTAGCTTTTTGACATGTAGTGCAGCGAGCAACAAAACGCTCAACATCCCGTCTCATCTTTGGCCAAAAGAAATGTGTAGCAAGTATATCCTCTGTCTTCTTGATGCCAAAGTGTCCCATTAATCCTCCTCCGTGCGCCTCCTGCAACAACAAAAGACGAACGGAGCTAGCTGGAATGCATAGCTTGTTAGCACGAAACACAAATCCATCATTAAGAACGAACTTGTTCCAAGTTCTCCCTTCCTTACAATTCTGCAATACATCTTTAAATTCAGCATCATGCACATATTGATCTTTGATGGTCTCCAAACCAAATATTTTAAAGTCAAGTTGTGAAAGCATAGTATAACGACGAGACAATGCATCAGCAATAACATTTTCTTTACCTTTCTTATGTTTAATGACATAAGGGAAAGTCTCAATGAATTCAACCCATTTAGCATGTCTACGGTTCAGTTTTGCTTGACTTTTAATGTGTTTCAAAGATTTGTGATCATAATGTATAACAAATTCCTTGGGCCATAAATAATGTTGCCATGTTTCTAATGTCCGAACAAGAGCATATAATTCTCTATCATTAGTAGAATAGTTCAGACTAGGCCCACTCAATTTTTCAGAAAAGTATGCAACAGGTTTTCCACCTTGTAATAACACACTTCCTAATCCAATTCCACTAGCATCACATTCAAGCTCAAAAGTCTTATTAAAATCAGGAAGTTGGAGTAAAGGAGCATGTGTCAACTTATCTTTCAATACCGTGAAGGCTTCTTCCTGTGCGGTACCCCAAACAAAAGGCACATCCTTCTTTGTAAGCTCGTTGAGAGGTGCAGCAATGGTTCTGAAATCTCTCACAAAACACCTATCGAAACCAGCGAGGTCAAGGAAACTCCTCACTTGTGTGATCGTTTTGGCCTGCGGCCAACTCTCAATAGCTTCAATCTTGGCTTTATCAACTTCAATTCCCTGTGGAGTAAAAACATAGGCAAGAAAAGATACTCGGTCGGTGCAAAAGGTGCACTTCCCAAGGTTACCAAACAAACGTGCATCACGTAGAACAATAAAAATAGCACGTAAATGTTCCAAATGTTCCTCCAAAGATTTGCTATAAATCAATATGTCATCACAGTAAACTACCACAAATCGTCCAATGAAAGCACGTAAAACTTCATTCATTAATCTCATGAAAGTACTAGGTGCATTAGTTAACCCAAAAGGCATGACTAACCACTCATATAATACAAACCTAGTTTTAAATGCTGTTTTCCATTCATCTCCCAATTTCTTACGAATTTGATGGTATCCACTACGCAAATCAACTTTGGAGAATATTGTAGAGCTACTCAATTCATCGAGCATATCATCTAGCCTAGGAATAGGATGACGATAACAAATAGTAATATTATTAATGCCTCTACAATCAATGCACATATGCGATGTACCATCCTTTTTCAGCACTAGAATGATAGGAACAACACAAGGACTAAGGGATTCGCGTATATAACCTTTGTCGAGCAGCTCTTGTACTTGAAGCATAATCTCCTTCGTCTCCTCTGGATTGGTACGGTATGGCGCATGGTTGGGTAATGATGCATCGGGAATTAAGTCAATTTGATGTTCAATCCCTCGAATAGGTGGTAATCCCGGTGGCACGTCTTGTGGAAAGACGTCAGCGAACTCCTGCAAAATGTTAGTGACAGTCGTAGGCAAAGAGGAAGGCACGTCCTCGAATGAAAATAATGCCTCTTTGCACACAAAAGCATAGCAAACATATTTGCTAAAATCTAGATCATCAATATCAGATTTGGTGGCAAGTAAACATGCACTTTTCAATTTAATTTCAGAAGCAACACTAGATGGTTTATTATTAGGCTTCATTTGTTGCTCAAATTCTTTTGCCACAATCTGATTTTCACTCATATTTTGCTCCTGTTTTGATTTATTAGCTCTATTAATATCATCTTTCAAAATGGAATGAGGAGTCATAGGAAGTAAAGTAATATTTTTGTCCTTTTGAACAAGAGTATACTGATTGTTTCTACCATGGTGTACAGAATTTTTATCAAATTGCCATGCTCTTCCAAGTAATAAGGAACATGCTTGCATGGGTACCACATCACAGTCAACATAATCCACATATGTAGAGATACTAAAATGCACACGAACAGTACGTGTTACCTTAACCTTTGTCGTTGTTGTCGAACCATTGGATGCAGTAAGGATGTGGATGCGGTCTTGTGGTGAGAGACATCTTCTCCACCATCTCCATGCTAGCCAAGTTGTTGCAACTCCCTCCATCTATGATGACACAAACAGAACATTCCTTCACAACTCCCTTTGTATGGAACAAATTATGCCTCTGATTTTGCTCAGCTTGTGTAACATGCACACTCAAAACACGTTGAGCAACTAAACATTCATATCTGTCAGCATCTTTAGCAGCCATGTATTGCGTCTCATGATCAGAATCCTCTCCACCGTGTTCTTTATGTGTAATAAGAGCCAAAGTCTCCTCATCATAGTCACTAGCGGACTCATACCCACCATCCTCAGTAGCAATCATCACACGCTGAGATTTGCATTCTCTCGCAAAATGTCCTCTTCCCTTACAACGACGACAAATAATATCACTTGTGTGCCCTGTTGATGCCATGGAAGAAGAAGAGCTCTGCGCAGGCCTGGCAGGTGTGCTCTTGGCAGATAGTGGTGGTTGTGCCTGCTTTCTTGTATCACGGCTGGAGGTAGCACCTAATGGAGATGCTGGTGTAGTGGAAGTAGAGGATGCACGTGGTGTCCATGATGAAGATCGACCTGCAGAAAAGTTAGTTCGCACCAATGCCTGTCGATCCTGCACTTCACGTTCAGCCTTACAAGCAAGATGGAATAAACAAGTGATATTAGTATACTCCTTATACTCTAGAATGATCTGAATCTCTCTATTTAATCCACCCATGAATCGTGCAAGCATAGCTTCATTCCCCTCAACAATACCACATCTAATCATGCCAGTTTGTAATTCCTGATAATATTCTTCTACATAATTTTTTTCTTGTCTTAAACGCTGCAATTTTTTAAGTAATTCACGTTGATAATATGGTGGAACCCAACGAGTACGCATAGCAGTTTTCATAGCAGCCCAAGTAGCTAGAATAGGATATAATCTACAATGGTTAGACCACCAAACACATGCAAAACTAGTGAAAGCACAAACAGCAGCAGGAACACATCTCTCCTCGGGATATTGTAAACATGTAAATCATTGTTCAGTTTCTAACTCCCAAGTAAGATATATATCAGGAACATATCTACCCTCAAATGGTGGAATATTCAATTTCAGTTTAGGGAGATGGTCATGATCTCATACCTGAGGGGGATCCATACCATTGCCATTATTTGCATGTGGACGGCCTGGTGGTTGTGGTGCTGGTGGTTGCACGTAGTTCTGATTTTGATCAACCTCATCCCCGTAATCTCCCACAAAATCATCCTCCTCCGCATCAGTAGCAGGAGCCACAGAAGTATCAATAGCAGCACCAACAGTTTGGCCAGGCGCAAGAGGGAGACGGCTCGCTCGGCGGAGGGCTGTTTCGCGACGTGGAGGTAGTCGTCGTCGTTGTTGTTGTTGTAGAGGTGGTCTAGGTGCAGCCGGTGGTGGTGGTGGAAGACACGTGAGCAATTCATTAAACTTTTTATCGAGCTTTGTTTCGAACATCTTCTCCATGCCATCTATCTTCTCCATGGCCTCTTCAAATCTGTTTAGCACATCTTGCACCTGTCCACTCATCATTTGCTGAAATTTATCATGCAACTCCTTATTCATCATGTTCTCCCAGTCAGTCTCATCGGCTTGTGATCCTACCATGGTTACCAGCAATAGAAACACACAAGAATGTAATCCTACAGACTACTAACAAGAGGTGGTGGTGGGTGTCACAAATCCGTCAAGCAAATCTCAAATTCTTACTAGTTCTTACCCAGCAGAAGGCGGTGATCGACAACCATCGTATTCAAAAATCTCAAAGCTTGGATAGAGCGATTACTAGGGAGAGTCAAACGCATGACGTAGATGTATGTGGAGCTGGGAAGGCTTATAATATGGTAGCAAAAAGGGTCAGCAATAATCAATTCAGAGATGCAAAGTTGAATAAACGCTCAACGACGGTACTGTGCTGGTCCTAGGCTAGACCGTGCTAGAGACGCGAGCCTGGAACACTAATAAAATCACGACGCTGCACGGAAACAAGGGAGGAGCACGCTTTGAATTTTTTTCCTTCTTTTTTTCTTCTTTTTTTTGCACTTTTTTCCTCTTTTTTTTGCTCCGCAACAATTTTTTTCCAAAAAAGTCTACAAATGGTCTAAAAACTGCCTAGCCAGAATTTTCCAGACTTAGTTTTTTTTAAACTGGAACTATTTTCTCTACTGCGGGTAGCACGGAATCTCGGGAGTCCTACTCTGTCACGACTCGAAGTATCGCGTGATCTGGAACTCGAAAGCAAGGCAACAAATACTAGACTTGGACTAGGACTGGTGGCGGAGATGAATCTGGTGGAACTCGGACTGGTGGCGAATATATGTAGGGCGGTGGAACAGGGACTGGTGGTGAATCTGTGATGGAGGTGGACTCAGATTATCATGATGGCGGTGGATATGTGGTATATGGCAGCGGTGATGACAAAGGTGGTATATGGCAGCGGTGATGACGATGGTGGTATATGGCAGCGGTGACAATGATGGTGGTATATGGCAGCAGTGATGATGATGATGATGCGGCGGCGGCATGACTACTTGTGAACAGAACCCGAAACTCTAAAGGACTAGACACTAAGACGAGCAACTACACACGACGATGCAACCGCAAACTCAACAATGCAAAACCCTAAAAAGATTATGCAAAGGCTCAGATTGGTTTAGATATGATGAACTAACCCTAATTTTTATGGCTTTTTCGTGGACTATAGGTATGAAGAACATACTCGATCTAAACTACGAAAAACTGTAAAATCTCTCCGAGCAACCTAAAAATCTGATACCACTTGATAGAGGCGAAGGTGTCCCGATGTTTCGATGAGATAGATATCATTTTCTGTGGGAGTCGACTTTGATGATCCGACTACGAACGTGCGAAGACGTCACGCCTTAGCAATCGCTAAACCAACTTTCGAGTGTTATTGACCATGCCGGAGCACGATCAACCTGACCACGAGGGTCTATTTCCTGCGAGCAAACAAGGAACAAGTAAGAAACTCAGGTTGCAATCTGGATATTGCGAATAAAGAGGAAAGCTTTATTAATGAAGGTAGGGTTCTGTGACGTCTTGGTCTGGTCGTTGGACACAAACGAAGTATGCGAAGTTGTAGCTATGGCGAACTTTTAATCTAAACAAAACCCAAAGTCTAAATGACGCCCTAAGGGCTGTATATATGGAGGAAGAGGGGGAATTTCGTGGCCCTTGGAGGAGTGGTCGAAACCAACCCTAACTCTTGTTTCCCCACACATACGAACTCTAAAAACAGCCTATACTTAAGTATTTCGAAAATACATGGGCCTGGCCCAATAATAAGGTGACGCACCACCTAGAATAGCCTTTGCACGAAATTTATGAAGTGGCATCTTGTATATTTCGTCCAAGGCTTCATGCACTCCTTATGGTGGCTTCAAAGTCCTTAAATCATCACTTGTAACTCCGTTCTTGATCCCCTTGCACATGCCATCATCTCCATGCTTGGTCTTGCTCCAGTGTTCATCCCTCTTATCAATGCAAGGCCCTTCATTTGTAAGCAAAACAAATATATCCAATTTAGGCAGCATCATATTCTCATGAACATCAGAATCATTACCAAGAAACGAAAGTACCTGATAATTCAATTGGTGTGCGCAAGCTCTAGTAATTGGTCCAGTATGTATAGCAGCAAGGGATGTGGGTGTAACAATGGTATTGATGTCCTCATCATGCCCCCCAGCCGAATATTATTCCAGAGACCCGTACGGCTCTGGAATCGAGCGAGCAACCTCCTTTGAAAGAGGGGGAGCGTCGACTCCACCGGCGACCTTTATCAATCCAGAGGCGCCGGACACTCTGGTGGATGCGCTTCGGTGCGCTTCCATTGTGGAGGAGCACCGTACCCTCATGGGTACGGTGGTTGAGAAGGTTCAGTCCGCCAAAAACGGGTTGAACGAAGACTTTACCAGCCTATTAACAGGCTTTGAGGTACGTGATGTAATATTCTTAGCTGCTTTGCATATGCAAAAAATATGCCTGTGTATAGATAGTAGCCCCTGAGACTCTGTTCAGCTTTTGCAAAGAAGGGCCGAACAAATTATCAAGTAGTATTCGCAGGAGATAATATACTTGTCTATTTTGATAAACAGGCTTCACTGTTAGCAGCAACCGCCCAGGCCATCAAAGTGTCCTAACTCAATCAGAAGCTGGAGCGGGCCGATGAGGACCTCGTCCGCAACAACAAGCGGTTTGATGAGGCGCAAGGTATGTTTTTAAAAAAATGTTTACGCCCCTAAAGTAATATGCTAATGCGGGGTCTAATCTCCCGTGTTACCCTGATCATATTTCTAGGTAGTGCGCCCGAGGTCGAGGCCCTGAAGAGCGCCCTCACCCAAGCTAAGGAGCAGGTGTGGGTGTGCCAAGCGGCCGCTGACAAAGTGGCTGCGGATTTAGAGGAAGAGAAGGTCACCTGCCGCAAGTATGAGGAGCTAGCAAGTGACAGAAGTGGAGCAGGAGCTCCAAGATGCCGTCAACAAGTGTGAGAGTTTGGTGGAGAAGAATAAGGCCCAAGCGGTCGATCTCACCAAGGCTCTTCAGGTGGCCAAGGAGGCGCGGACCAAGTCCTGGGCGGCTCGCGAGGAGATCCAGCAAGCTAGACAAATAGCGGCTGGTAAGCCCTTTCTTTTACAGAGTATATTTGGCGGTTGGAGATATGACTTGCTCAATCAACTATGGAGTTCTCCAGACGCCTTTGCGGATCTCCCAAGGAGTGCAGCCGATGCCGCGCAATTCTTCTGGTCCCAGGAGGGAAACACCACTGAGAAGCTCTTCTGGTCCCAGTACCTGGCACCAGAAAGGCTAGCGCTGTTAAACAACCAGATGATGCAGTTGGCGTAGCTGCATAGGTTGTCCGGTTTGGCCATGAAGGACATCATAGTCCGGCTAAGGCCAGCCGGACCCATTTCGAGCGGCTACTTCAGCTTGGTCAAGCGATTCGGCGACGCCCTGCCCCGAGTTGAAGCTGTGAAGCGCTTGGCATGCATAGAAGGTGCACGGATGGCCTTTGCCCGCGTCAAGATGCATTGGGCGAAGATGAAGGCCACCGCCGTGTCCGTTGAGGGTCCACCCAAGGGCAAGGACTACCGCAAGCCGGAGCGATACTTCATGGACGTCCTGGAGGGTGCCCGTTTAATTGAGGGTCAATGCTCGAAGGATATTATGAATGTATCCGAGCTGGCCAGAGTTTGTGTAATGAAACATGGCCTTTGTATAATATGCTTATATGTTTATCTCAAATTATTTTCCTCTTGTGCGGCCGTTTTTTATATCTGAAAGTTTGCCAGTCGTCGGCTTCAGCCCCCATGTAGATACTACGAGGGTGTTCGGAATAGCACATGACCGCACTTGTCCCAACGTCTTGGTCCGTTAAGGAGGTGATCGTGCAGCGAATTAGGCAATCAGACTACGCAGCTTTATCACTCTCACTTAGCCATAGGAATTTGACAAAGGGACTATGAGCTAGCCCCTGGTTTGCATGCGGCTTTCCGAACTTGGACGCTTTAGGTGCATGACCGGGTGAGGCCAGTCCTTCGTGTAATACGGGAAAAATCGCAAAAGATTTAGTAAGTCACTGAAGCGCTGACCAGCTCTCGCTATATCATGACAGTAAGTTTTCGGCTTTCTCTACTGAGGTGTTTGACCAGACGAACCAGAAACACAATCGCAGTAGTCTACCTTTACTACCTTAGCCGAACAAGCAGAACGTAAGGTGGTAACCACAGCAGCCGGGCAACCCAACTATTCACCAAAGACATGATTCGGAGCTGATGCATATAATGCGGTATTCGGGACGCCGAAGTGTACTATAAAAGTGTTCGGACTTTTTGTTTTTGAAAAATATATGTGGCCGAATAGAGCCCCTGGCAATTTATGCTGAGGTGTGTATGTCAATCTATCATGAAGACGGAATATAGATTATGAAATAAGCAAATGCCGAATAAGTTTGGACAAAATTGTTTCCGCTATAGTCTGATTGCTAAGTCAAACATGTTCTTACAGAGAATGCCATAATCATCAAGGCTATTTTACATGCCAAGAGTTTGAGAACAAGGGAAAGCTGAATACAGGTCCTAAAGAAAGGTGGTCTTGAAGATCCTTGGACACCCTCCCGCACGTCTGCGCCGCTTTTCACCTTGGTGTAGGATCCTTAGAGAGCGGCCTGGAAAAGGACCCTTGGTACCATTGAAAAGTGATTTGGGTTATAAAGAACCTGAAAAATAAAAAAGAGAAAAAAGAGAAAAAGGAAGAATATGAAGGTCCGAGTAGGGTCGAGCCGTATTGTGGACTTTGTCCTTAGTGTGCCTCCATCCTTGCCCATGGTATTTTTAATGCATAGTTATGTATGCACGGTACGTGTGTCGTTATTGAGTGGGGGTTTTGACGGAGGCCGAATTGTTAATCTAGTTCTGGACGAACCGGCTGTTGTTCTGCAGGGTAGACCGGGCTCTTTTGACAGTGTTCGGGGGCTTGATGGCCGATGAAGTATTTGGCTTGATAAGGCCACTCTGTATCTCAGCTGCGAGGGCCACGGTATGCTCCTCAGTACGGAGGGAGCGCTCCATGTTTCCATTGACTGTTATAACACCGCTTGGTCCGGGCATCTTGAGCTTTAGATAGGCATAGTGCGGGACTACATTGAAATAGGCGAAAGCGGTTCGTCCAAGAAGTGTGTGATAACCACTGTGGAAGGGGACGATGTCGAAGATCAAATCTTTTCATCAAAAGTTATCTGGTGAGACGAAGACTACCTCCAGCATTATTAACCATGTGCAGCAGGCCTCTACGCTCGGTATAACTCCTTTACTGTGCCGGTATTACTGTCTTTTTCACAACGTGATTTTGAGCGGCGTCGCTGGCATTGTTGCTTCGATGGTGCCTCAACATGTTTGTCCTCAACCGGATCCTTCCTTCATTCGTCGTCATCCTCTTTGGGTGTATCCACCATATACACGTCGTAAGTGGAGGTGGCCATCCAGTGTTCGGTAAACGGCGGGTCTTGGCCTTGTTCGTCTCCGGCATCGTCGTCCATGCCATCGATGTCTTCGGAGGTGTAATCCAGCATGTCGGTTAAGTCCTCGACGGTGGCTATGAAGTGGGTGGTGGGTGGGACGTAAAATTCCCTATTCTCAGCGCCTAATCCGGGATGGGCATAATTCGGAGGTGATTCCTCTATAATGGCGAGGGACCGCGTTAAGTCTAGACCCTTGTTTAAGAGCGAGGATTGGACGGGAAATGAGAGTCCGCGGGGCTAGCCAGGGCAAAGGCCTCCTGGCCACGCTCGCTTGGCATGGACTTCGAGAGTTCGGAGCTAGAGTCGAAGAGCGAGTCCGACCTTTCAATGATGGGGGGACCCAATATGTTTCCGAATTATCCTAGGACACAATTGCCTCCGGATCTCCGGTAGTGAGCTTCGTAGCAGAGAGTCCGGCGGGCTCCAAACTCCCATCTTTGGACCTAGCGATTTGCTCCGGATCTAAGGCCAAAGCGGTAGTTGGGCCGCGAACCCTTCGAAGATCAAATCTCCTTGGATATCAGCGACATAATTTAGGTTCCCAAAACTGATCGGATGACCAGGGGCGTAGCTGTCGATCTGTTCGAGGTGGCCAATTGAGTTGGTACATAGAACAAAGCTGCCAAACACAAAAATCTAGCCGGGAAGGAAAGTTTCCCCAAAAACGACATCATTATTGATGATCGAACGAGCCATCGGACCTTCTGTCAACGGCACAGTGGAACTCTCAATGAAAGCACCAACATCGGTGTCAAAACCTGTCGATCTTGGGTAGGGGTCCCGAACTATGCGTCTGAGGATCGAAGGTAACATGAGACAAGAGAGACACGCTATTTACCCAGGTTTCGTCCCTCTTAATGGAGGTAAAACCTTACGTCCTACTTGATTGTGTTTGATGAGTATATGGGTTACAAGATTTGATCTACCTTGAGATCGTAATTGCTAAACCCTAGATGTCTAGCCTGTATGAATTCTGATGGCCTCTACGGACTAAAACCTTCGGTTTATATAGACACCGGAGGGGGCTAGGGTTGTACAGAGTCAGTTTACAGAGAAAGGAAAATACACATCCGGAAATTAAACTTGCCATCCACGCATAAGAGAGTCCTACCTAGACACGGGGGAAGGTCTTCTACCTTGTATCTTCACGACCCATCAGTCCGGCCCATATCACATAGCCCGGACACCTGTGGACCCCTTAATCCAGGACTCCCTCAGAGGGGGCTTGTCACCTAGCGGTCCATCAAGGACATAATTCTTCTATGCAGCAATGAGGATAATCCTCAAGTTACGGACCCAGTCCGTGTAGTTGCTACCATCATATTTCAACTTTGCTTTCTCTAGGAATACATTAAAATTCAAGGGAACGGTAGCACGGGCCATTGATCTACAACATAGATATGCAAAAACTATCAGGACTAAGTTCATGATAAATTATGTTCACTTAATCATATTACTTAAGAACTCCCACTTAGATAGACATCCCTCAAGTCATCTAAATGATCACGTGATCCATATCAACTAAACCATGTCCGATCATCACGTGAGATGGAGTAGTTTTCAATGGTGAACATCTCTATGTTGATCATATCTACTATATGATTCATGTTCGACCTTTCGGTCTCCAGTGTTCCGAGGCCATGTCTATACATGCTAGGCTCATCAAGTTTAACCCAAGTATTCCACATGTGCGAAACTATCTTGCACCCGTTGTATGTGAACCTAGAGCTTATCACACCCGATCATCACGTCGTGTCTCAGCACAACGAACTGTCGCTATGGTGCATACTCAGAGAGAACACTTATACCTTGAAATTTTAGTGAGGGATCATCTCATAATGCTACCGCCGTACTAAGCAAAATAAGATGCATAAAAGATAAACATCACATGCAATCAAAATATGTGACACGATATGGCCATCATCATCTTGTGCCTTTGATCTCCATATCCAAAGCACCGTCATGATCTCCATCATCACCGGCTTGACACCTTGTTCTCCATCGTAGCATCGTTGTCGTCTCGCCAACTATTGCTTGTACAACTATCGCTAATGCATAGTGATAAAGTAAAGCAATTACATGCCGATTGCATTTCATACAATAAAGCGACAACCATAAGGCTCCTGCCAGTTGCCGATAACTTTAAGAAAACATGATCATCTCATACAATATCGTGTATCTCATCATGGCTTGACCATATCACATCACAACATGCCCTGCAAAAACAAGTTAGGTGTCCTCTACTTTGTTGCTGCAAGTTTTACATGGCTGCTACGGGCTTCTAGTAAGAACCATGCTTACCTACACATCAAAACCACAACGGTGTTTCATCAAGTTTGCTATTTTAACCTTCAACAAGGACCGACCGTAGTCAAATTCGATTCAACTAAAGTTGGAGAGACAGACACCCGCCAGCCACCTTTATGCAAAAAATGTTGCATGTCTGTCGGTGGAACCGGTCTGATGAACGTGGTCATGTAAGGTTGGTCCGGGCCACTTCATCCAACAATACTGCTAAATCAAAATAAGACGTTGGTGGTAAGCAGTATGATTATCACCGCCCACAACTCTTTGTGTTCTACTCGTGCATATCATCTACGCATAGACCTGGCTCGGATGCCACTATTGGGGAACGCAACATGCAATTTAAAAAATTTCCTACGCTCACGCAAGATCTATCTAGAAGATGCATAGCAATGAGAGGGGGAAAGTGTGTCCATGTACCCTCATAGACCAAAAGCGGAAGCGTTAGTTTAACACGGTTGATGTAGTCGAACGTCTTCTCGATTCAATCGATCAAGCACCGAATGTACGACACCTCTGAGTTCTGCACACGTTCAGCTCAATGACGTCCCTCGAACTCTTGATCCAGCAAAGTGTCGAGGGAGAGTTTCATCAGCACGACGGTGTGGTGACGGTGAAGTGATCCGCATAGGGCTTCGCCTAAGCACTACGTGAATATGACCGGAGGCGTAAACTATGGAGGGCGGTGCCGCACACGGCTTGGAACAATTTATGTGTGTTAGAGGCACCCCACCCCCGTATATAAAGGAGGAAGAGGGGAGGAGGCCGGCCCTAGGCGCGCCCCAAGTGGGAGGAGTCCCACTTGGGCTCCTAGTACGATTCGCCCCCCCTTCCTTTTATCGGAGGGGGAAAGGGGGAAGGAGAGAGAGTGAGGGAGAAGGAAAGGGGGGCGCCGCCCCTCCCCTTGTCCAATTCGTACTCCTCCCTTGGGGGGGCGGGCGCCACCCCTTGTGGGCTGGCTTGCGTCCCTCCTATGGCCCATATCTTCCCTCGGGGGGTTCCGGTAACCCCCCCGGTACTCCGATATGTACCCGATACAATCTGAAACACTTCGGTGTCCGAATACTATCACCCAATATATCAATATTTACCTCTCGACCATTTAGAGACTCCTCGTCATGTCTGTGATCTCATGCGGGACTCCGAACAACATTCGGTCACCAAATCACATAACTCATAATACAAATCGTCATCGAACGTTAAGCGTGCGGACCCTATGGGTTCGAGAACTATGTAGACATGACCGAGTAACCTCTCCGGTCAATAACCAACAGCGGAACCTGGATGCCCATATTGTTTCCTACATATTCTATGAAGATCTTTATCGGTCAAACCGTAATGACAACATACGTCATTCCCTTTGTTATCGGTATGTTACTTGCCCGAGATTCGATCGTCGGTATCTTCATACCTAGTTCAATCTCATTACCAGCAAGTCTATTTACTCATTCCGTAATACATCATCCCGCAACTCATTAGTCACATTGCTTTCAAGTCTTCTTATGATGTGCATTACCAAGAGGGCCCAGAGATACCTCTCCGATACTCGGAGTGACAAATCCTAATCTCGATCTATGCCAACCCAACAAACACCTTCGGAGAAACCTGTAGATCATCTTTATGATCACCCAGTTATGTTGTGACGTTTGATAACACACAAGGTATTCCTCCGGTATTCGGGAGTTGCATAATCTCATAGTCAAAGGAATATGTATAAGTCATGAAGAAAGCAATAACAATAAAACTTAGTGATCATTATGCTAAGCTAATGGATGTGTCTTGTCCATCACATCATTCTCCTAATGATGTGACCCCATTCATCAAATGACAACACATGTCTATGGTTAGGAAACTTCACCATCTTTGATTAACTAGCTAGTCTAGTAGAGGCATACTAGGGACACTGTGTTTTGTCTATGTATCCACACATGTATCAAGTTTCTAGTAATACAATTCTAGCATGAATAATAAACATTTATTATGATATTAGGAAATATAAATAACAACTTTATTATTGCCTCTAGGGCATAGTTCCTTCATACATTTGTTGCAAAATTGGACTGAATAAAATTTCTAAAATATTAGGCCATACTTAATTTACAATTGACCAAATGGTAGGGTGTTAAAAGCTTTGAGCCACCTCTCGTGAAAAAGACAAGTTTCTTCCGATTTAGTAGGAAGTGGGTAAATTTTGAACTACAGCTCCATCATAGTTTGCTCTTTATATTTTCCAAAAATCAGTTTTACATACATAAGTATCTATTTAATTAGAGAAACACCAAAAGTATTCCAAGATTCAACCACTAGCTCGGAACGGGCATGCCCACCGTTTTGACCGCATTTTGAAATGGGCATGAAAAATTCAAAAAAATCAAAAAATTAGAAAACCTTCGAATTATGTCATTATATGTGACCAAGTTGCCAGGAAAAATAATAAACTTGTAACACGGCAATTAGTTTGAAAAAGTGTTCTCAGTAATGATCTATCATGAGTGAAGATTCATGGCTTTCAAGTCATATTATCAATTTTATGGACATATGGCATAGTTTGTTTAAATGATCTCATATTGTGCACAAGAATGCATCTTGGAATGGCAAACAATGTTGCCGAAGGAAGTTTCCATTTTCTTTGGATGAAAAATTCATTTTCCATTTTTTGAATGCCCAAAATGATTTTTTTGTGAAGGACCTACCATATATTTGTTGCAACATTGGACCACACCATTTTTAGAAAATATTAGGCCATCTTTAATGCACAATTAACCAAATGGTTGGGTATCAAAAGTTTTGATCCACCTTTCGTGAAAAAGACAAATTCCCGCCGATTTAGCTCGAAGCGGGTCAAATTTCAAGTGCAGCTGCCTTATAGTTTTCTCTTTAATTTTTTTCCAAAAATCATTTGTAGGTACATAAGTATCTATTTAATCAGAGAAACACCAAAAGTTTTCCAAGATTCAACCACTAGCTAGGAACGGTTATGCCCGCAGTTTTGACCACATTTTGAAACGGGAATGGAAAATTCAAAAAAATCAAAAAATTGGAAAACCTTTGCATTGTGCCATTATATGTGACCAAGTTACCAGGAAAAATAATAAACTTGTAATACGACAATTCTTTTTAAAAAGTGTTCTCAGAAACGAGCTATCATTTGTGAAGTGTCATGGCTTTCAAGCCAAATGATCAATTTTATGGCCACATTCATGGCATGGTTTCTTTAAATAATCTCATATTGTGCACAAGGTGCATCTTGGAATGGCAAACAATGTTGTCTAAGGAAGTTTTCATTTTCTTTGGATGAAAAATTCATTTTCCATTTTTCGAGTGCCCAAAATGAGTTTTTCAAGTATCTACCATATATTTGTTGTAAAACTATACCTAATCAATTTTCTAAAATACTAGGCCATATTTAATGCACAATTGACCAAATGGTTGGGTGTGAAAATCTTCGATCCACCTCTCATGAAAAAGACAAATTTCCGTCGATTCTGTTGGAAGCGGGTCAAATTTGAACTACAGCTGCCTTATAGTTTGTTGTTTATTTTTCCAAAAATCATTTATAGATACATAAGTATTTAATTAACAAAAAATACATGGTTTGGTGGCGATAAGTTACGGTTTGGACTGTGGCCGAGGGCCCGAACTCCAGAGCGCGTATACTCGCATGCCTGCCGCGTGGTCACCGCGTGATCGTGGCGTTGCCATCCGTTCTGGGCGGCCTAGGCATGTCTAGTGGGTTGGGCACTCCCCCGATAGATTTTAGGAAGAAGAAGGCAATAGAAGAATCTCACAAGGAGACTAGGCTAAGCTCAAACATGAATTAGCAGCCAAGTGTTTGATTAGTGATGGGGAAAATGCACATGGCTAATGGGCCTGAGTTTTGGCCGAGGATGATGATCTACTAAGGACACTGATAGAGGCTAAGGTGTCCCGATGTTTCGATGAGATGGTGGCTATCGTTTTCTGTGGGAGTCGACCTTGACGATCCGACTACGAACGTGCGAGACGTCGCGCCTTAGCAATCGCTAAACCAACTTCCGAGGGTTATTGACCACGCCGGAGCACGATCAACCTGACCACGAGGGTCTGTTTCCTGCGAGCAAACGAAGAACAAGCAAGAAACTGAGATTGCAATCGGGATATTGCGAATATAAGATGAAAGCTTTTTGATCAAGGTGGGGTTCTGTGACGTCTTGGTCTGGTCGTTGGACACAAACGAAGTACGCGAAGTTGCAGCTATGGCGAACTTTTAATCTAAACAAAACCCAAAGTCTAAACGACGCCCTAAGGGCTGTATATATGGAGGAAGAGGGGGGAATTTCGTGGCCCTTGAGGGTGGGGTCCGAAACCAACCCTAACTCTTGTTTCCCCACACATACGGACTCTAAAAATAGCCTATACTTAGTATTTCGAAATTACATGGGCCTGGCCCATTAATAAGGTGACACAGCACCTAGAATAGCCTATGGACGAATATTATGAAGTGGCATCTTGTATATTTCGTCCAAGGCTTCATGCACTCCTTATGGCGGCTTCAAAGTCCTGAAATCATCACTTGTAACTCCGTTCTTGATCCCCTTGCGCATGCCATCAACTCCATGCGTGTTCTTGCTCCAATGTTCATCCTTCTCCAAGCTAGGCCCTTCATTTGTAAGCAAAACAAATGTATCCAATTTAGGCAGTATCATAATCTCATGAACATTAGAATCATTACCAAGAAACGAAAGTACCTGGTAATTTAATTGGCGTGCGCGAGCTCTAGTAATTGGTCCAGTATATGTAACAGTAGGGGCTGTGGATGTAACAATGGTATTGATGTCCTCATCACCTGTGAGCTTGTGGCTCCCTCGTGGCCCCTCTGGCCTCCCCCCGAAGCTTCGTGGTTGTCTTCTGGTCCAAGAAAAATCCTCAAAAAGTTTCGTTCTGTTTGGACTCCATTTGGTGTTGATTTTCTGTAAAAGTCAAAAACAAGGAAAAAAATAGCAACTGGCACTGGGCACTAGGTTAATAGGTTAGTCCCAAAAAATGATATAAAATAGCATAATAATGCAT
>NC_053028.1:344144056-344156727 GCF_003073215.2 Triticum urartu
CTTCCAACTAGCAACAAGAAATAAAACTACGTTGTGGGTATGAAGAGGATAACTTTGCATGATACGGAGAGCTAAAATATGAAAGTAGGTGTGCTGTTATCATAAAGTTAGAATATATTACTAAATATTATAAATAGCGAGTGTGGAATAATGATGGGTCGGTGTGCGGAATTGTCTTAGGCAATTGTTAACAAGACCGATAGTCGTCATTGCAATTTCATATGAGGGAGAGGCATAAGCTAACATACTTTCTCTTCTTGGATCATATGCACTTATGATTGGAACTCTAGCAAGCATCCGCAACTACTAAAGATCATTAAGGTAAAACCCAACCATAGGTCCATTAAATTTAAGGGTTTTATGCCCTATTACCTTCAGCCGGACTCCTGGACTATGAAGATACAAGATTGAAGACTTCGTCCCGTGTCCGGAAGGGACTTTCCTTGGCGTGGAAGGCAAGGTTGGCGATACGGATATGTAGATCTCCTACCATTGTAACCGACTTTGTGTAACCCTAACCCTCTCCGGTGTCTATATAAACTGGAGGGTTATAGTCCGTAGGACAACATACAGAACAACAATCATACCATAGGCTAGCTTCTAGGGTTTAGCCTCTCTGATCTCGTGGTAGATCTACTCTTTTACTACCCATATCATCAATATTAATCAAGCAAGACATAGGGTTTTACCTCCATCGAGAGGGCCCGAACCTGTGTAAAACTTCGTGTCCCTTGCCTCCTGTTACCATCCGGCCTAGACGCACAGTTCGGGACCCCCTACCCGAGATCCGCCGGTTTTGACACCGACATTGGTGCTTTCATTGAGAGTTCCTCTGTGTCGTCGCCATCAGGAAGGATGCATCGCCCCGTCTTTAAAGACGGCACCGTTGCTAAGGGAGCTTTGGTTGTCGGCCAAACCCTCTGGCTAGGTGGTTTTCTTATGACCGCCTGTTTGGCTTCTGCGCCGATGATGACCTCTCGAGCCATCGAAAAAAATCTTCATGTCAGCTCAGAACTCGCCGAGCAGTTAGATCCAATGAAGCTCTCCTCAATAAACAAGCTCTTGGATCGCATCGCCGCCCTAGGAGTCGCTATGGGTTACGACCAGATTGGGCCTAAACCCGATCTGAGAGAGATTAACTCTCCCCAAGTCACCCATCACGTTGCCATGGTAGAGGGACAGTGCGGCGACCCTTCATCTATCTTAAGGACTAGCTACGTCCGGATTCCCGATCCCTCCAAGCCGGATACCCGCGGAGGGGAGGATATCACTCAAGACCTGAACTTAGAATCAGGCGACAGGCTGGATTCATTGGATAGCATCCAGGAATCCAAATTTTCGAGTTTGGAAATTCTTTGGCCTCTGAGCCTCAGATGGGGTGAGGCTTCGGATTTAATTCTGCCCACCCACCCGAACATAAGCGATCTATCCCAAATTAGGCAAGAGCCTGATGAAACAGTACATCATTACTGGGCCAGATTCCTCCTGGTTAAGAATAGGATAAAGGACTGCCGCAAGGAAGACGCAATCTCAATCTTTTGCAATAATTGCACGGACAAGGGAATCCTCAACGCCATAAGTCGTCGTGATATTACACGCTTCACTGACTTGGCGTCCATCGTACAAAAGTACTGTGCGATGGAAAGCGCCTGGAAAACCGAAATAAAATTTTGGGACGATCCGGCCCTGAATACAAACCCAGTCCGAAATAAAATGGTGCATCATCGCCAGACACCCGGGTCAAACACCAAAAAGCAAAAACCCTCTGCAGGGCATGGAACCGTGCTGGAAGGATGGCTTAATGGACCCTGTAAAATTCATAGTACAGAGGACGCCACACCAACTCACAGACTTAGAGCATGTTGGATACTCCGGCAGGTGGCCAAAATTGGCGAAAATCTCCTAATTCCAGAGGCCATAGAAAGCCACCCTAGAGACACCAATACGGTATTAACAGTCTTCGAGACTTTCGCATCAAATAATATGCGAAAAAGGACACTCCGCAGCCTTGCCGAAGTCTACCAAGTAGCAACGATAAACCCATGGAGTGACACGGCTATTACCTTTAACGCCAGTGATGAACCTAAATTCCGAACAGCCCGAGCACCAGCCGCATTGGTCCTCAGTCCAATAGTGGACGGCTTTCGTCTTACCAAGGTACTCATGGACGGCGGCAGCGGATTGAACCTCATTTATGAGGAAACCCTTCAAAAATGGAAATAGACTGGAACCGCATTGAGCGAAGCAGCACAACCTTTAGAGGAATAATCCCCAGTCGGGAAGCGCGCTGTACAGGAAAAATCACAATAGATGTGGTGTTCGGCACGCCGGATAATTACAGGTCCGAAGAGATCACGTTCCATGTGGCTCCGTTCAGCAGCGGTTATCATGCTCTGCTAGGGCGGGAAGCGTTTACAATCTTCCAAGCAATACCCCATTACGGGTACATGAAGCTCAAGATGCCCGGGCCTAACGGGATCATCACTCTCACTAGTGATCTGGACATAGCACTCCGCGCCGAAAACAAGACAGCCGCACTGGCCCTCGAGGCACTATCCAAAGCCCTAGCGGCTGAGGAACTGACTGCGCTGCGCTCTACGGTGAATAGGGACGAAGTGGTACTCGACAAAAGATTCAAGTCCACCTCCTTTAAACCGGCGGACGAAATAGTCAAATTCCAAGTCCATCCGACGGACCCCAATAAAACAGCTTCCATCGGGGCACGGTTAAACCCTGATGTAGACGCCGCACTACGAGAGTTCCTACGAGAGAACTGGGACATTTTCGCCTGGCACCCTTCAGACATGCCAGGAATCCCACGCAGGCTGGCCGAGCACAGCTTAAATATCCAAACAGGATTCAAACCTGTCAAATAGGCTCTTCGGCGTTTTTCCGAACCTAAGAGACAGGCCATGGGAGAGGAGCTAGCAAAGCTATTGGAGGCCGGATTCGTCAGAGATATAAAACATCCGGACTGGCTAGCAAACCTGGTGATGGTACCAAAGAAGGACAAATCCTGGCGCCTGTGTGTTGATTTTAAAGACCTTAACAAGGCTTGCCCAAAGGATCCCTTCCCCCTCCCGCGCATCGATCAAATTATCGACGCTACCGCAGGACACGATTCGTTGTGTTTCCTCGACGCATATTCCGGCTACCATCAAATCAAGATGGCAGAACCAGACCAAGCCGCAACGGCATTTATCACACCATACGGCCCATTCTGCTTCAACACGATGCCCTTCGGGCTCAAAAACGCCGGCGCAACATATCAGCGCATGATTCAGACATGTCTGGAAAACCAGATCGGCAAAACAGTGGAGGCATATGTAGATGATGTGGTCGTCAAAACAAGACATGTCGAATCTCTAGTAGACGACTTGAGGCTCACATTTGATAACCTCCGAACATACGACATCAAGCTCAACCCGGAAAAATGCGTTTTCGGCGTTCCAGCCAGAAAGCTCTTGGGCTTCATTGTATCCGGTAGAGGAATTGAAGCAAATCTAGCCAAGATCAGAGCTCTGTCGCAACTGGATATCCCAAAGGACCTCAAACAAATACAAAAGTTAACCGGATGCGTGGCGGCTCTAAGCCGCTTTATCTCCCGCTTGGGAGAAAAGGCCCTACCCCTTTACCGCCTCCTTCGGCGCACCGAACACTTCGAATGGATGGATGCAGCCACGGCCGGACTCGACGAAATAAAAGCCATACTGCAACAAACCCAGTCCTGGCCGCGCCAAACATTGGCGAACCAATGCTATTATACATTGCAGCAACACATCAGGTTGTAAGCGCAGTGCTCGTCGTCGAACGAGAAGCGGACGGACACAAATTCCCCCTTCAAAAGCCGGTCTATTATGTGTCCACTGTCCTCACTCCCTGCAAATCACGGTACCCGCATTATCAAAAGATTGCGTACGCGGTATTCATGGCATCCCGGAAGCTACGACACTACTTTCAAGAGTGTTCAATAACAGTAGCCTCGGAAGTACCACTTAACGATATTATAAACAACCGTGACGCAACGGGCCGGATTGCAAAATGGGCCATTGAGCTCCTCCCGTTCGACATAACTTATAAGCCACGGCGAGCCATCAAGTCGCAAGTCTTGGCCGACTTCGTCACAGAATGGACGGAGGCCGAACTCCCTAAAGAGTACGACACATATTCAAATTGGATCATGCATTTCGACGGCTCCAAGATGTTGGCCGGACTGGGGGCTGGCGTCGTTTTGACGTCCCCCACAGGAGACACAGTTCAATACGTACTCCAGATTATGTACACGGACTCCAACAATGCAGCCGAATATGAGGCCCTTTTACATGGTCTCCGGATGGCAGTATCCATGGGCATTCAACGCCTAGAGGTGCGCGGGGACTCGAACCTCGCAATATCCCAAATAAATGGAGACTTCGATGCCAAGGATCCAAAAATGGCAGCTTACCGCAACGCCGTCCTAAAAATGTCAGCTCGGTTCGAAGGGCTTGAATTCCACCATATAGCCCGGGAAAATAATCAGGCGGCAGATGTCCTGGCACGCATCGGCGCAAAACGCGATGTAGTCCCCCCCCAACATCTTCTTGGAAAGGCTGTTCAAGCCATCCGTAGTATGGGAAGGGGAGCCGAACAATAACAGCCCGGACCCAACCGCACTGCCCGACACCGAACATTCCGACACAATCGGAGGCTCTGCCAATGAAATAACACCTTTAGCCCACGTAATAATGGCCGTCATCGCCCCGTGGACAGAACCATTCCTCACCTACCTTACTAGGCAGGAACTCCCCGAGGACCAAAATGAGGCACGCTGCATAGTGCGGCGATCCAAAGCCTACAGAGTCCACGAGGGAGAGCTTTACAAGAAAAGCACTACCAGAGTCCTTCAAAGGTGCATCTCCGAAGAGGAGGGGCGGAACCTCCTGGCTAAAATTCATGCCGAACTCGGCGGTCATCACGCTGCAGCTCGGTCCCTTGTAAGCAAGGCCTTCCGTACAGGCTTTTATTGGCCGACGGCCCGGGCAGACGCTCAGGACTTAGTCCAACGATGCACCGGTTGCCAGCTCTTTGCAAACCAAAGCCATATGCCACCCACCGCCCTCCAAACTATCCCCATTACTTGGCCCTTCGCGGTCTGGGGGCTTGACATGGTTCGACCCCTTAAAGGCGGAACCCACAAGCAAAAATACTTACTGGTCATGGTGGATAAGTTCACCAAATGGATAGAAGCCAAGCCTGTTAAGACGGCCGAATCTGGACCGGTGATAGACTTTATATCCGGGGTTGTACACCGTTACGGCGTCCCCCACAGCATCATCACTAATAACGGCACGAACTTCACGGCCGACGAGGTAAAACTCTGGTGCAAAAACATGGGCATCAAGCTCGATTATGCTTCCGTCTATCACCCACAAACTAACGGCCAGGTCGAACGTGCAAATGGACTTATCATGAGCGGCATCAAACCCAGATTAGTGCGGTCCCTCAAGGAATCTAACACATACTGGGTAGAGGAGCTCGACTCCGTACTCTGGGGGCTGCGGACCACGCCGAATCGCACCACCGGATACACGCCATTCTTTATGGTGTACAGTGCAGAGGCAGTTTTGCCTTGCGACATAATTCATGACTCACCTCGAGTGCGCATGTACGAAGAAAGAGAAGCCGAGCTCAATCGGCAGGACAGTTTGGACGCATTGGAGGAGGAGCGCGACGTGGCAAAAGCCCGTTCCGCATTCTATCAACAGCAGGCTCGAAGATACCAGAGCAAAGAAGTACAGGCCAAAAATTACAACGTTGGCGAATTAGTTCTACGCCTGCCGGACAAGAAAAAGGACAAACTCAAGACCAAGTGGGAAGGTCCCTTCATAATTGACCAAGTCCTGATTGGTGGAGCGTGCCGCCTGCGAGATGCATCGGATAACCGACTCGAGCTGAACCCATGGAACGCAGCCCATCTCCGAAGATTCTATGCCTTGCACCAGACTCTGTGTTCGTCTCCTTCCTCTGTCCATTTTTTATATATACTGTCTGTCTTACATTTCTCCCCTTCACCCCTTCCTTTCTCTTATAACCTTTAAAGGCTCATCAAATGACATGCTATTCGCACTCATTAAACCTGGGGGCTTCTTTTAACAGAAGCTTATTTATACGGGCTCCATGCCCAACACATGTGTTACACTTCCGCATGTACCTTTTATTTCACCATTATATGCATCGATATGACTTAAGTTTTGGCCAAGCTGGGTTGCCTGGCTCCTATGCTTACCCCTACGTTCCCGATTATTCGGCTAGGCGGTAAAGGGAGCACCTATGCGATTGTTACTACCGGATCAGCCGGATGTGTACCTTAGACTGGGTGAAGTCGAAAGCTAGCGTTCTTAAGGGAATACTCGGTCGGTGACCTAAAAGATGATCTTTTCACTTATTTATTTATGCGCCCCCAGATGCTTTTTGCTGCGTCTTTTTCGCAGAATGGGCATGCACTTTAGGGCATGCCTCCCAGGGAAAGGAACCCCTAACGGAACTATTCTCACTGGAAGATGTTTCTTACTAACCATGTAATATAACATAACTAGTCGGGCACTTGTCTGTTCACACACTAATGACCCCTACGCCTGGTCTCCATGCATTCCCCGGTTCTTATATAACCGCATGGGAATTCAGACACACTCCGGACCGTCAGGTCCCGAGGCTGAAGCGAAAAGGTCGGCCATGACAAACGATCTACAATCTGGCTAGAAGGCATTATAAATGTCAATTAAATTACATAGTCATTTTGACTGATTGTATTCCTCTTTAATACCATCTAACAGGCTGTCTAATTTATAGTCCTGCTGGGAATACTTTGCGGCCAATTCTACTTGGCCGTATACTAAGCTTACAGGGATCTCCTTCCCATCGGGCCCCACAGGACCGACCTCGGCCATGTGGTTGGGGTCAGCCTTTGTGTACCACGTCTTCACCATAGCCCTGGCCTCCCTAGCGCCTTGACGGCAGGCCGATATCTTCCACAATCGGAAGTGCCGCCGTGTTCCCTTTAGCTTCTCCGCAAGCTCTCCAAGACCTTCGGGCATGGAGATGGATGGCCACAGGGCCTGGGCGACGCCTTGCATCACCTGCCGAACTCGATCGAGCAGTTGCGAGAGCTTGGGAAGAAGGTCACCCGTAGAACCAGGCATCTCCTCTGCAGGACGACCTGTTAGCACACCTACAGACATTGCTCTGTTAGTCGACTTCCCCGCCGAACTTTCTTTCAAAGGTTCGTTCAAGCACTTACTAAATATGCCGCGCTGAAGCCGCTGATTCTCCCTAACGGAGTCTGACAGCTGGGCACGAACATCTTTCAGCTCGACGCCCAGCTTGGTGTTCGCATCTTGGAGATCGTTCTTCTGACGCCTCACCTTTGTCAGCACCTTCTCACTAGCCTTTAACTGGCGTAGGAGGTGTTGCCTTTCCGGATTCAATCCGGCGCCATCTGCAATTTCATTTGTCAGATTCGCACCCATGCCGTGCTTCGCAAAACACTTATCTTTCGAAGTGTATATTACCAGAGGGGGTCTCCTTGGGCTCCCTTGCCGCGGCTAGTGCGGCCTCAAGTTGGGCTTTGCACTCTTCCAGCTCCCTGGACAGTAGGGAATTCTTTTCTGTAAGAACCTGCATAACAAATGATCCTTAAATCAGTTATTCTAACTGTTTCAAGTCTCGCGGGCTACTGGTATATACATATAATTACCAAAATTTTCTTACCCGTATGTCTTTTACATATTGCTCCGTGGCTCTGGCTAGACCATTTTGAGCGGCACGGAGGTACGCATCTCCCGAATTAAAGGCATCTAATGCCTCTTGGGAGAAACAAGCATCGCGAAGAATTGTTCGGCGACGCCTGTGGTTCATGGCACTCTCCACCTCAGAGTTGGTGGAAGACAACCTGTCCACATCCTCCATCAGAGGAGCGTCCGGTGCGCGCCTTGTGTTCGCCTCCGCCTCCGGACCAGGCTTTGGAGCCTGGCTGGTGGAGGCGCGGTTGGCAGCTTCTCCGGGTATAGTCCGGCGATGTCTCTTTGTCCTGAAGAGAGCATGAGTGTTAATATGCCTCGCAGGTGTAACACCTGGGATAATGGGGCGCGCCATACCTTTGCGCTGACGCCTCGGTCCGGACTGCACCTCTTTTCTGCCCACGGGGCCCTACGGCCCCTCGTTGTCTTACCGCCGCAGGTTCGGCCTCCCGTCTCAGAAACCTCCCCTGCAAAGCTCGGTTATAATCAGGAAACTGAAAACATGAGAGGGCGGACACCTATTAGGTGTACTGGGACTTCGATCTCAGTTACCTGGGAGGCCGGGATTAGCCCTGGGTAATCGGCCGTAATGGTCACCAAGGCGTTGTCCTTGCTTAATTGATGGAACACTCCATCAATCAGCTCCACAGATATGTCCGGATCCTCTTGAGAGGCCGGGTCGAGGGATTGTCCTGGGTCCTCGGGTTGCGGAGGAGGGCTGTTTATTTCTTTAATAGCCCGGCGCAGTTCCTGCGTTGAAGTCGTTAGACTGAATATTTAACAATGGGAATACAAAACGGATGGGCAAGTAAATGTCACCGCTTACCTAGCTTGGGGGATTGTGAATAGAGAATCCACCCTGTGGGTTGACGCGGAGAAATTCCTCCTCTTCTCCCTTATACAAAGTGGACAAGATCTTTAGTAGAGCGGCAGCTGAATCCGGCCCCTTACGGCCGTAGCGGGTGGCGTCGTCCTCCCCGTTGAAGTCCCACATGGGGTGGCTTCTATACTGAAGCGGCTGCACCCCCCGCATGATGCATTCGGCCATAACCCCGATCATGGTCAGTCCGGAATGGGCTAACAATCTTATTCGGCCCATCAAGTAAATGATGTCCCTGTCACTTTCCCTCTGAAGGCTCCGTGGACGCCAGCTTAGGCGCTTCTTTAAGGGAGCATTGTCGAATTCAGGGAGGCCGATCCGGACAGGATCCGGCAGCGGGACGTCCTCTATATAAAACCATTCCGAGGGCCAGTCTTCGGACGCCTTCTTTGGGGTTCCGGACAGATATCCGGTCCCGGCGATGCGCCACACTTCGGCTCCGCCCACTTGATACATTGACCCCTCCTTAGAGCGGGGCACAAGGCAGAATAACCTTTTCCATAGCCCGAAATGAGCCTCGACACCCTTACTGATCATCCTTACTGATCATCCTCAAAAGAGGCACGGATCACTAGGAAACAACATGAACATATGGCAACCTGAGATAAACAGCTCAAGGACTTGGTGGAATTGCTAAGTCCCTGAAATCGGAATTACCAAGTGCCTCACTTGGCAAGCTTGTGCTAGTCACCACACACATCACAAAAATACATGGGTTGCACCTTTGGAAAGATGACAAAACCCTTAACAAAACATATGTAGAGCTCAGGGGCATATCATGCACACAATAATCATGGCAAAAATGACAAATATCTAAATGGAGCAGCAGATCTGACAATTATCTCAAGTAGACCGCTTCTAACACCATTTCGGGCATCAAGATGAACTCAAATGAAAATGATGCAATGGAATGAAATGATGTACTCTCTGAGATGAACATTCTGATATGCTATATGTCCAAAACGGAGTTACGGATGAGGAGTTATAACACGATGAACAGGAGCACATGGATCTGAGATTTCGAGGACTTAGAAGAAAAAAACACCTCGCGGAATTAGGGTTTACTGTAGCTGCATCTAGATCCGGCGAAAATCACTGTAGTGGCGGCGGGGTTCGAAGCTCGCCGGCGACGAGGGCTTGCCGAGGGAGGAAAGGCCGGGGCGGCGCCGGTGGTGGCGGGCGGCGCGGGACCGGAGCGGTGGCCGGGCGGGGTGGCCACGGCGATGGTGGCGGCGGCCGGAGTGATGGAGCCGCAGCGGAGGTGGTGGAGCGCGGCGCCGGCTCGGGAGGAGAAGCGGAGCGGGCGCGGGCGGCGGTCGGCGGCAGTCTGGGCCGGGGAGGGCCTCCCGCGGGCTCGGGCGGGCCTCGGGCGGCGGCGGTGATGTGGGGCTCGCCCGGCCACGTGGCGAGCGCGGGTTGGCGGCGGCGGAAGCGTCCGGCCCGGATGGACGTGTCCGGCCTGCGCGGAGACGATTTTTTTAGGGTTTTGGACGAGGGGGATCCGGATTTTTCGAGGAGGACCTTATTTATAGGCATAGAGGGAGCTAGGAGTGTCCAAATGAGGTGCGGTTTTCGGCCACGCGATCGTGATCGAACGCTCTAGGTGATGGAGCAGAGTTTGGTGGGTTTTGGGCCAAATTGGAGGGGTGTTGGGCTGCAACACACACGAGGCCTTTTTGGTCCCTCGGTTAACCGTTGGAGCATCAAACGAAGTCCAAATGGTACGAAACTTGACAGGCAGTCTACCGGTAGTAAACCAAGGACGCTTGGAAAGTCTCGGTCCAATCCGGAAATGTTTAATCTCGACACATGAAAGAAAGGTAGAAATGACTACCGGAGGATAACAGAGCGTTGGAATGCAAAACAGACAACGGGGAAAATGCTCGAATGCATGAGATGAACACGTATGCAAATGCAATGCACATGATGACATGATATGAGATGCATGACAACGACAACAACACACGGAGACAAAGCCCGAACCCGAGAAAATAAATAACTTAACGCCGGAAACGGCAAGAGTTGGAGTACAAATTGGGAAAGTTACATCCGGGGTGTTACAACACTCCACCACTACGAAAGGATCTCGTCCCGAGATCTAGGACTGAAAGAACGCCGGGTACTCAGAACGGAGGTGATCCTCGCGTTCCCAGGTAGCTTCACGGTCGGAATGGTGTGACCACTTGACTTTGAGAAATTTGATTGACTTGTTGCGAGTCTTGCGTTCAGTCTCTTCAAGAATAGCAACTGGGTGCTCACGATAAGAGAGATCTTCTTGGAGCTCAATGTCCTCGAAGTTGACGGTGCGGTCAGGAGTCTTGAAGCACTTTCGAAGCTGAGAGACATGGAACACGTCATGAACATTTGCAAAGTTTGAAGGAAGCTCGAGTTGATAGGCGAGGTCGCCTCTCTTGCTGACAATCTTGAAAGGTCCCACGTATCTAGGGGCAAGCTTCCCTTTGATACCGAAGCGACGAGTACCTTTCATAGGAGAGACGCGGAGGTAAACATGATCTCCGATCTCGAAAGCCAAATCACGGTGCTTACTATCATAGTAGCTCTTCTGGCGGATTGGGCTGCTTTGAGGTTATCACGAATGACTTTGCACATTTCCTCTGCCTCTGTGATTAAGTCATTACCCAAAAGCTGACGTTCACCGGTTCAGACCAGTTGAGAGGGGTATGGCACTTCCTGCCATACAGAATTTCGAATGGGGCCTTGCCCGAACTTGCTTGAAAACTGTTGTTGTAGGAGAATTCAGCATATGGAAGACAATCCTCCCACTTCATGCCGAAGGAGATCACACAAGCCCTGAGCATATCTTCAAGAATCTGGTTGACACGCTCGACTTGACCGCTAGTTTGAGGATGGAAAGCTGTGCTGAAGCGGATGTTGGTGCCCATGGCCTTCTGAAAAGAATCCCAAAACTTGGAGGTAAAGATGCTGCCACGGTCTGAAGAGATCACTTGTGGAATACGTGCAGAGAGACAATCCAGAGGTATAGAGTTCCGCCAATTGAGCTGCAGTGATCGACTCTTTGATAGGCAGAAAGTGAGCCACTTTGGTGAGTTTGTCGATGACAACGAATATAGCATCATTGCCACGCTTGGACTTTGGAAACCCAGTCACGAAGTCCATCTCAATGTGGTCAAACTTCCATTCTGGAATGGCAAGAGGTTGGAGGAGACCAGCTGGCCTTTGGTGTTCTGCCTTCACTCTTCTGCAGACATCACATTCATTCACGAATTGAGCAATCTCGCGCTTCATTCGAGTCCACCAATAAGCCTGTTGAGGTCCTGATACATCTTCGTGCTCCCAGGGTGGATGGAGAGGAGAGAATTGTGAGCCTCGTTCATGATCACTTTACGGAGGTCACCTTTGGGCACAACAATACGATCCTCGAAGAAGAGAGTATCCTTGTCGTCAAGGCGGTAGCACTTGTACTTGGGTTGACTCTTGGCAATCCCAATCTTTACCTTTTTCACCATAGCATCAAGAATCTAGGCTTGGCGAATCTGGTATTCCAAGTTAGGAGAGACTTGAAGGTTGGCGAGGAAACCTTGAGGAACAACTTGCAGATTAAGTTTGCGGAAAGCTTCACAAAGCTCGGGTTGATAAGGCTTGAGAATCAGATGGTTGCAATAAGCCTTTCTTCTCAATGCGTCAGCAATCACATTGGCCTTGCCTGGAGTATACTCGATACTCGGATTATACTCTTGAATCATTTCGACGCATCGAGTTTGCCTGAGGTTGAGATTAGGCTGAGTAAAGATGTACTTGAGACTCTTGTGATCAGTGAAAATGTCCACTTTTCTTCCCAAGAAGAGATGTCTCCAAGTCAAAAGAGCATGCACAACTGCCGCCAACTCGAGGTCATGAGTGGGGTAGTTCTTCTCATTAGGCTTCAATTGGCGAGAGGTATAAGCTACAACTTTCTTCTCTTGCATCAATACTGCACCAAGGCCTTGGAGAGAGGCATCACAAAAGACCTCGTACGGCTTGGATTCATCAGGCGA
>NC_053028.1:344157727-344170915 GCF_003073215.2 Triticum urartu
ATGCATGGATGCGTCATGAGTATTTTAACAGCGGCACATTAATTCATAAAAAAAGACAGGTAAAAAGGGGGTCAGCGGTAGTCTGCTCGAAAACCCAACAAAATAAATGTAAACCCAATCGGGTGTCGAAAGCGACACCTCGATAGGAAGATAAATAAATAAAGCACGCCGCAGTCGGGCGTCTAGGCGACACCACATAAAGGGATTTAAAATAAATGCCACAGTCGGGCGTCTGAGCGACGCCACATAAAGGGCTTTAAAAGAAATGCCACAGTCGGGCGTCTGAGCGACATCGCAGAAAGGGCATTCATTGAATGTAAAATATAACAATGCCACAGTCGGACGTCTGAGCGACATCGCAGAAAGGGCTTTTATTGAAAGTAAATAATAACAATGCCACAGTCGGACATCTGAGCGACATCACCGAAAGGGATTTTATTCACAAGTAAGTAATGCTCATAATAAATATTCAATTCATGACAATAAACGGGTTAGTCCATCCACAGGAATAAACATTTAACCGGACTTAGCACTCATGTGATTCACCGGAGTCTCTGTCATCAAAACTGACATTTGTCAGGATAAGATAATACCGAACTTGGACATGGAATAGACGATTCAAAGGAATATATGACTCTGCAGAGTTTGTACGAAATTTTTTCCCACAGCCAACGGATTTCCGTAGTCACGAAGGAGTAGTTCCGTTTACGGTATTTCGGAAGAAAACACAGCTAACCAGTACACACCCATCCTACCTCTTGATGCTAGGAATCACCCTAGACATCGTCCAAGAAAAACTTTTGAGACGGGGAGATCACAATCTCGAATAGCATGGGATCAAATTTATATACGCGCGCTCTAAGGGGTGCCCCCCTCTCGGTCCCAACCGGAAACACCCATGCCCCCTGACCGGATGACTGGCTTTAATCCAGGGCCATGGAACCATCATCACGGCCTCTCCTTTTGGTGTGTACCAAGAAAGCGGTTTGCAACTTACTAAGCCATATTCCTTGCGGAAAACATGTGGTAGTACAGGGAAGGAAAAGTGGAAGGAACTGGATCGATCCGGGTTGACACTGAAGTCATATAGTCTGGCATAAGACTGGCATGCTGCAACACTGCCATCTTACCTATCCTCATGCCAACACATGGCCATGCATACTCACATTCATCCACTTATGGATTTTCGAAACTCACTTGCCTCATCGTTGCATGTAACACGACATTCGTCGGTATGCTCATCAACATGCCATGAAACTACTTAATGCAACATGCCAAAACAATCATCATATCAAAAGTTCAAACATGCTTGCCTGGTTCAGAGTAGTCGGAGCCTAGCTCGGTGAAGTTCGCGGTCCCGTCACCTCCTTCGGTATCTACGGCATAAAGAAAATATACGCGCTATCGTGAATACCGTTAGGTGCACAAAAATTTCTCCAAATATTTTTCAAATAAATCTGATAAAAAATTAGACAAAATATTAAGGAGGACAGAAAAAGAATCACTCAAAAATTCCTTTCTGTTAAAAAGTTATAAGGGTTTTAACCCACGGACTCATCTGTAATGAAACAGAAAACTTCCAGGGGCTAACTTATAAAAACAGAAAATGATTCGATTGAAAATACGCCGGCCCAGAGGGGTGACGTACTTTGGCAGAAGACGCCTTCAGAAAACGGTTAGTTTAAAAAGAACTGAGAGGCTGACGGGCGGGTCCCACCCGTCAGGTTTGAATTTTCAAACGGGGGACGAAGCTCGTCGGCGCGCGAGAGCCGTGGTGGTCGCCGGCGGCGATCCACGGCGAGGTAGGGAGATCGGAGAGTACCTCCGTGTTCAGGGCGCCATTCCGCGTCTGTGGGAGGTGGTGGTGGTCGCCGGCGAGTACCACGTCGGTGGCGACGCTGGCTCTGGCGGACGGTGATTCGGGTGGTTGTGGACCTCGTCAGAGAGAGCTGTGAAGATCAAATTGGAGTGGGGGTTAGACTCTTAGTTGCTCGAGAGGGTTGCTGTCGAACTTGGGGCGCCGGAGACGGCCTCACCGGAGCGAATCGAGGTGTAGGCCGAGGCGGAACGGGGCGGCCGGAGTTGGGGGAGGAGACCTCCTCGAGGTCCTCCTAGTGGCCTGGCGGGGTGTCTGTGGGGTGTAGTGAGGGTGTGTGCTCGAGGGCGAGCTCGTGGTCCCCTTTTTATAGGCGATCCGAGGCGGTGGCCATGAACGGGGTTCTCCGGTGATGGATTACGGCGGCGCAGTGCTTGGTCGGGGAGTTTAGGAGGTTGGGCATCAACGTGGAGTTCCACTTGTTCCATTCAGACGCTAAACGGACTTGGATTAGGAGCTTGGGGTGGGTTTCGACGGAACGGGGCGACGTGGGCCTGTCGGCGGCAGGGAGCACGCTCTGTGTGTGCCGCGCCACGGCGACGGTGCCGCATGCGTGCGCTGGCAAGGAGATGGCCACGCGGAGCTACCAGGAGGATTGGGCGGCGCCGAACGGCGTTGAGCCGCCGTTCTGCTCCCTGTCGGCCGCTACGGTTGTTTGGCCACCGCAAGACACGCCGGCGCAGGCAGGCCAGGGTGCCACCGATGCCAGGAAGGCGCCTAGCGCGCGTGTGGAGCTCCGGACAAGCAGGCCAGGCGGCGAGCAACGTGCCAAGGGCACTGTGGCCGCGTGACCGAAATCTGACGAAGAGAAACGACACTAAACCCTGAAGTTTCTCTGAATTTTCTGAATGTGCAAAGGAACAATGCAGCTCACGTGTTCGACAAAATGTTTTTGGTATGAGGGAGGCTCTGCTTGAGCTGATTTTTGGTGGAGTGGCCTCTCATTTCACCAGGAGACTGCCTGAATTTTTGTGGAATTTTTGGGGAAGTGTAGATATGAATTTCACCAAATTTGGCAAATCTGGTTCGAACTTGCAGTGAGTGAAATTTGAAAATTTTGAAAAGAAGAAGAGTGGATCAAGATGGTTCTAGGTTGTGGGTGCTAAGGACAATCCATAGGAGTTGGTTTTGGATAAAAAAAACTCAAAGGCAATGAGGTACTTGCTTTGAAAATCACTCAGGCTCAAAATAATTGGCAGAAATGATTTGAGAGATAAAATAATTGAAATAAAATCCAAAACTTGTTTGGACTTGTTGAGACAGAGGATTTAGATTGTTCAAAGGTGGAGGGAGGGATTTTGAGAAGATTTACTATAGGAGACATGGTAAAACCATGGGTGGTTTTCAAGATAAGAAAAAATTCATAGAGTTCTTTTTATAAGAAAAAGAAAAATTTCTAAAAATATACTTTGAGAAGGGAACCATCAGAGAAAGAGTTTTAAATGATCAAACACCATAGTTTGAAGAAGATACAAAAATAAAAACCCTTGCCAAAGAAGTTTTTAAGAGGAAGGTTTTCTGGAAAAAATTTAAATGGCCTCTTTTCAAAAACCAACAAAGTTTTTGCTGAAAACCAAATAAAAATTTTGGAGTGTCACAGCGGACGAAAAAGTCAAATTCCAAGTCCATCTAACGGACCCTACAAAAACAGCTTCCATCGGGGCACAATTAAACCCTGATGTCGACGCCGCACTACGAGAGTTCCTACACGAGAACTACGACATTTTTGCGTGGCACCCTTCAGACATGCTAGGAATCCCATGCAGGCTGGTCGAGCACAGCCTAAATATCCTAAAAGGATTCAAGCCAGTCAAGCAGGCTCTTTGGCGTTTCTCCGAACCTAAGAGACAAGCCATTGGAGAGGAACTAGCCAAGCTATTGGAGGCCGGATTCATCAGAGACATAAAACATCCGGAATGGCTAGCAAACCTGGTGATGGTACCAAAGAAGGACAAATCCTGGCGCTTGTGCATCGATTTTAAGGACCACAACAAGGCTTGCCCGAAGGATCCCTTCCCCCGCCCCCGCATCGATCAAATCATCGATGCTGCCGTAGGACACGATTCATTGTGTTTCCTAGACGCATACTCCGGCTACCATCAAATTAAGATGGCAGAGCCAGACCAAGCCGCAACGGCATTCATCACACCATATGGCCCATTCTGCTTCAACATAATGCCCTTCGGGCTCAAAAATGCTGGCGCAACATATCAGCGCATGATTCAGACATGTCTGGCAAACCAGATCGGCAAAACAGTGGAGGCATACGTAGATGACGTGGTCGTCAAAACCAAGCATGTCGAATCTCTAGTAGACGACTTGAGGCTCACGTTCAATAACCTCCGAACATACGACATCAAGCTCAACCCGGAAAAATGCGTTTCCGGCGTACCATCCAGAAAGCTCTTGGGCTTCATTGTATCTGGTAGAGGAATTGAAGCAAATCCAGCCAAGATCCAAGCTCTGTCACAATTGGACATCCCAAAAGACCTCAAACAAATACAAAAATTGACCGGATGCGTCGCGGCTCTAAGCCGCTTTATCTCCCGCTTGGGAGAAAAGGCATTACCCCTTTATCACCTCCTGCGGCGCACCGAACACTTCGAGTGGACGGATGCCGCCACGCCCGGACTCGACGTAATAAAAGCCATATTGGCAACAAACCCAGTCCTGACCATGCCAAACATTGGCGAACCAATGCTATTATACATTGCGGCAACTCATCAAGTTGTAAGCGCAGTGCTCGTCGTCGAACGAGAAACGGACAGACTCAAATTCCCCCTTCAAAAGCCGGATTACTATGTGTCCACTGTCCTTATTCCATGCAAGTCACGATACCCGCATTATCAAAAGATAGCGTACGTGGTATTTATGGCATCCCGGAAGCTGCGACACTACTTTCAAGAGTGTTCGATAACGGTAGCCTCGGAAGTACCACTTAACGATATCATAAACAACCGCGACGCGATGGGCCGGATTGCCAAATGGGCCATCGAGCTCCTCCCATTCGACATAACTTACAAGCCACGACGACCTATTAAGTCGCAACTTTTGGCTGACTTTGTCGCCGAATGGACGGAAGCCGAACTCCCTAAAGAGTATGGCACATATTCCAACTGGATCATGCACTTTGACGGCTCCAAAATGTTGGCCGGTCTGGGGGCTGGCGTCGTTTTGACGTCCCCAACAGGAGATACAGTTCAATACATACTCCAGATAATGTATATGGACTCCAACAACGCATCCAAATATGAGGCCCTTCTACATGGTCTCCGGATGGCAGTATCCATGGGCATTCAACGCCTAGAGGTGGGCGGGGATTCGAACCTCGCGATATCCCAAATAAATGGAGACTTTGATGCCAAGGATCCAAAAATGGCAGCTTATCGCAACACCGTCCTAAAAATGTCAGCACGATTCGAGGGGCTCGAATTTCACCATATTGCCCGGGAAAACAATCAGGCAGCAGATGTCCTTGCACGCATCGGCGCAAAACGCGACGCCGTCCCTCCCAACATCTTCTTGGAGAGGCTATTCAAGCCATTCGTAGTATGGGAAGGGGAACCCAGAAATAACAGCCCGGACCCAACCACACTGCCTGACACCGAACATTCTGACATAATTGGAGGCTCTGCCAACGAAATAACATCTTCAGCCCACGTAATAATGGCAGTCATCGCCCTGTGGACAGAACCATTCCTAGCCTACCTAACTAGGCAGGAACTTCCTGAGGACCAAAACGAGGCACGTTGCATAGTGCGGCGATCTAAATCATATAAAGTCCATGAGGAAGAGCTTTATAAGAAAAGCACCACCGGAGTCCTTCAAAGGTGCATCTCCGAAGAGGAAGGGCGGAATCTTCTGGCGGAAATTCATGCCGGACTCGGCGGTCACCACGCTGCAGCTTAGGCCCTTGTAAGCAAGGCCTTCTGTACAGGCTTTTATTGGCCGACAGCCCAGGCAGACGCTCAAGACTTAGTCCAACGTTGCGTTGGTTGCCAGCTTTTTGCAAACCACAGCCATATGCCACCCACCGCCCTCCATACTATCCCCATCACCTGGCCCTTCGCGGTCTAGGGGCTTGACATGGTTGGACCCCTTAAAGGAGGAACCCATAAGCAAAAATACTTACTGGTCATGGTGGATAAGTTCACCAAATGGATAGAAGCCAAGCCTGTTAAGACGGCCGAATCCGGACCAGTGATAGACTTCATATCCGGGGCCGTACACCGTTACGGCGTCCCCCACAGCATCATCACCGATAATGGAACGAACTTTATGGCCGACGAGGTAAAACTCTGGTGAAAAACATGGGCATCAAGCTCGATTATGCTTCAGTCTATCACCCACAAACTAACGGTCAGGTCGAGCGAGCAAATGGTCTTATCATAAGTGGCATCAAACCCAGATTAGTGCGGTCCCTCAAGGAATCTAACATGCATTGGGTAGAGGAGCTCGACTCCGTACTCTGGGGGCTGCGGACCATGCCGAATCGCACTACCGGATACACACCATTCTTTATGGTATACGACGCAGAGGCGGTTCTGCGCTGCGACATAATTCATGACTCACCTTGAGTGCGCATGTACGAAGTAAGATAAGCCGAGCTCGATCGGCAGGACAGTTTGGACGCCTTGGAGGGGGAGCATGACGTTGCAAAAGCCTGTTCCGCATTCTATCAACAGCAGGCTCGAAGATACCAAAGCAGAGAAGTACGGGCCAAAACTTACAATGTTGGCGAGTTAGTTTTACGCCTACCGGATAGGAAAAAGGACAAACTCAAGCCCAAAGGGGAAGGTCCCTTCATCATTGACCAAGTCCTGACTGGTGGAGCGTACCGTCTGCGGGATGCATCGGATAATTGACTCGAGCCGAACCCATGGAACGCAGCCCGACTCCGAAGATTCTACGCCTAACGCCGGACTCTGTGTTTGTCTCCTTCCTCTGTCCATTTTTTATACACTATTTGTCTTATATTTTTCTCCTTCTCCCTTTCTTTTCTCTCACAGCCTTTAGAGGCCCATTCGTGCCTTGTTTGCACGCAACTGACGCGCTATCCGTGCTCATTATACCTGGGGGCTTCTTTAACAGAAGCTTATTCATACGGGCTTTATGCCCAACACATGTGTTATCCTTCCGCATGTACCCTTTATTCAACATTATATGCATCGATATGACTTAAGTTTTGGCCAAGCTGGGTTGCCTCGCTCTTGTATTTATGCCCTACGTTCCCGTTAATTTGGCTAGGGCATAAGGGGAGCACCTCTGCGATTGTTACTGCCGGGTCAGCCGGATGTCTACCTCAGACTGGGTGAAGCCGAAAGCTATCGTTCTTAAGGGAATATTCGGTCGGTGAACTAAAGATGATTTTTCACTTATTTACTTATGCGCCCCCAGATGTTTTTTCGGCGTCTCTTCTCGCAGTCCGGACATGCACTTTAGGGCATGCCTCCCAGGGAAAGGAACCCCTAACGGAACTATTCTCCCTGGAAGATGTTTCTTACTAACCATGTAATATAACATAACTAGTTGGGCACTTGTCTGTTCAAGCACTAATGACCCCTACGCCTGGTCTCCATGCATGCCCCGGTTCTTACATAACCGAGAGGGTATTCGGATACACTCCGGACCGTCGGGTCCCAAGGTTGAAGCGAAAAGGTCCGCCACGACAAACGATCTACAATCCGGCTAGAAGGCATTATACATGTCACTTTAAATTACATAGTCAATTTAACTGGTTGAATTCCTCTTCAATACCATCCAATAGGATGTCTAGTCTACAGTCCTGTTGGGAATACTTTGCGGCCAATTCTACTTGGCCATACACTAAGCTCACGGGGATCTCCTTCCCATCAGGCCCCACATGTCCGACCTCGGCCATGTGGTTTGGGTCAGCCTTCGTGTACCGTGTCTTCACCATGGCCCAGATTTCCCTGGCACCTTGACGGCAGGCCGATATCTTCCATAATCGGATGCACCGCCGCGGTCCCTTCAGCTTCTCCGCAAGATCTCCAAGTCCTTCGGGCATGGAGACGGATGGCCACAAGGCCTGGGCGACGCCTTGCATCACCTGCTGAACTCGTTCGTGCAGTTCTGAGAGCTCAGGAAGAAGGTCACCCGTAGAATCGGGCATTTCCTTTGCAGGACGACCTGTTAGCATACCTACAGACATAACTCTGTCAGCCAACTTCCTCGCCGAACTCTTTTTCAAAGTTCATTCAAGCACTTACTAAATATGCAGCGTCGAAGCCGCCGATTCTCCTTAACGGAGTCCGACAGTTGGGCATGAACATCCTTTAGTTCCAAGCCCAGCTTGGTGTTGGCATATAGGAGATCATTCTTCTCCTGCCTCACCCTTGTAAGCATGCTCTCACCGGCCTTCATCTGGCATAGGAGCTGTTGCTTATCCGGATTTACTCCAGCGTCATGTGCAATTTTATCATCAGATCTGCATATACGCCGCACTTTATATGATACTTATCATTTGAAGGATATATTACCAGAGGGGGTATTTTTGGGTTCCCCTGCTGCGGCCAGTGCGGCCTGAAGTTGGGCTTTGCACTCTTCCAGCTCCTGGGACAGTTGGGTATTCTTTTTTGTAAGAACCTGCATAACAAATGATCCTTAAATCAGTTATTCTAACTGTTTCAAGTCTCAGGGGCTACTGATATATATATAATCACCAAGTTTTCTCACCCGTATGTCTTTTACATACTGCTCCGTGGCTCTGGCTAGACCATTTTGAGTGGCACAGAGGTACGTATCTCCCGAGTTGAAGGCATCCAATGCCTCTTGGGAGAAACAAGCGTCATGAAAAACAGTCCGGCGACGCCTGTGGTTCGTGGCACTTTCCACCTTGGAATTGGTGGCGGACAGTCTATCCGCATCCTCTATCGGAGGAGCGCCCGGCGCACGCCTCATATTCGTGCCCGCCTTCGAATCCGGCCTTGGAACCTGGCTGGTGGAGGCGCGATTAGTAGCCTCTCCGGATATAGTCCGGCGATCGCCCTTTTTCCTAAAAAGAAGGCATGGGCGTTAGTATGCCTCTGAGAATAATGTCTTGGAATAAAGACGGCGTGTCATACCGCTGCGCCGGTGTCTCAATCCGGACTGCGTGTCTTTTCAGCCTGCCTGGCCTCGCGGCCCCTTGTTGGCTAGTCGCCGCAGGCTCGGCCTTCCGCCTCGAGGACCTCCCCTGCAAAACACGGTTGTTATACCGTAATGAAAAACATGCAAGGACGGATCCCTTTTCAAAGTACTGGGAATTCGGTCTCAGTTACCTTTGATGCTGGAAGTAGCCCAGGGTAATCGGCCGTAATGGCCACCAAAGCGTTGTCATTGCTCAATTGATAAAATACCCCATCGATCAGCTCCACAGATATGTCCGGATCCTCTTGGGAGGCCGGGTCAAGGGACCATTCCGGGTCCTCGGGTTGTGGAGGAGGGTTGTTTATCTCCCTTACAGCCTGGCGCAGCTCTTACGTTGAAATCGCTAGACTGAATACTTAACTATGGGAATATGAAACGGATGGGTGAGAAAAAGTGTCCGCTTAATTACCCAGCTTGGAGGATTGTACATAGAAATTCCGCCATGCGGGTTGACGCGGAGGAATTCCTCCTCTTCTCCCTTGTACAAAGTGGATAAGATCTTTATTAGAGCAGCAACTGATTCCGGATCTTTACCGCCGTAGCGGGTGGCCTCATCCTTCCCGTTGAAATCCCACATCGGGTGGCCTCTATACTGAAGCAGTTGCACCCCCCGCATAATACATGTAGCCATGACCTCGATCATGGTCAATCTGGATCGAGCTCACAAATTTATCCGACTCATCAGGTAAAGAACGTCCCTGTCATCTTCCTCCTGGGGGCTCCTTGGATGCCAGCTCCGGCGCTTCTTCAAAGGAGCATTGTCGAACTCAGGGAGGCCGATTTGAATAGGGTCTGGGAGGGGGACGTCTTCTATATAAAACCATTCTGAAGGCCAGTCTTCGGACGTCTTCTTTGGGGTTCCGGATAGATATCCGGTCCCGGCAATACGCCACACTTCGGCTCCGCCCACTTGATATATTGACCCCTCCTGAGAATGGGGCACAAGTCAGAACAGCTTCTTCCACAGCGCGAAATGGGCCTCACAGCCCAAAAACAGCTCGCAAAGGGCTACGAAGCCCGCGATATGCAATATGGAGGCAGGCGTAAGGTTGTGCAACTGGAGGTCGTAGAACTCCAGTAGCCCCCGGAGAAACGGATGAATTGGAAATCCGAGCCCTCTTAGCAAATGAGGGACAAGGCATACCCGCTCTCCCTTGGAGGGATTGGGAAGGCTCTCCGCTTGCTCTCCGCCATTATAGGTGGCGAGCCCGGCTCGAACCGGGACCATGTATGCTGGGGGAAGAAATCCCTTGGTCTGAAGCATCACTAATTTGTTGTGCGGGATGGAACGTCTCTCCCAATCTCTAGGCTTGGGGCTAGGGGAGCGAGAGGAGGAGCTGCGTCGACCGGCCATGATGGAATGGATCTTTGTCGGATGCGCTCCGATGAAGGCTCGCCAAGGCAGGATGGTGTGATTTGGATCTGAATCCTCGTCTCTTTAATAGGCAGATCATTCACACAGCTAGGGGGTAAATGTAAAAACACCCTGGCTCTTCACATTCGCTCGACACGTGGAAAGTGGCTATTATTGGGCATGGAAGCCAAGGAGCGCAACATTCACAAGAAGCCGGACACTATTTAAACAGGTACAGGGAATTTTTAGAGGAACCCGCCTTGCAATGCCGAAGACAATCTGCGTGCCGGACTCATCGTCATTGAAGCATGGTTTGGGGGCTACTGAGGGAGTCCTGGATTAGGGGGTGTCCGAATAGCCGGACTATAACCATTGGCCGGACTCTTGGACTATGAAGATACAAGATTGAAGACTTCGTCCCGTGTCCGTATGGGACTTTCCTTGGCGTGGAAGGCAAGCTTGGCAATACGGATATGTAGATCTCCTCCCATTGTAACCGATTCTGTGTAACCCTAGCCCTCTCCGGTGTCTATATAAACCGGAGGGTTTTAGTCCATAGGACGAAAAAAGGACAATCATACCATAGGCTAGCTTCTAGGGTTTAGCCTCTTTGATCTCATGGTAGATCTACTCTTGCACTACCCGTATCATCAATATTAATCAAGCAGGAGTAGGGTTATACCTCCATCGAGAGGGCCCGAACCTGGGTAAAAACATTGTGTCCCTTGTCTCCTGTTAGCATCCGCCTAGACGCACAGTTTGGGACCCCCTACACGAGATCCGCCGGTTTTGACACTGACAACACCCCTCAAATTAAACTAAGCACACCTGAAATTAAACTATGCAACTAATCCGATAGACACTTCATTAGAAGTTTAGAACCACCATGAGCAATGACACTGCCACCTTACTCGGAGTCCTCGTCCACGTCCTCGACTTCGTCCTTCTCCCTATTCCTCTTGGCCGATACTTCTTTGCTTGAACCGCACACTTGGCTGTTGCTCTTCATCCAACCCTTGTAGATATTGAAACAAAGGCAGCCATCCATTGCAGCGTAGTGGATGTGGTTTATATCTAGTACATTCCGCTACCATGCATGACGATGAAACATGTATGGAGGTTTCTCCAGTTTACCGTACGAAGGATGAACCATGGCTCCTGCCAGGGTCAGCATTGAAGGATGACGAGAGGGCACCAGCCGATTCTTCTGGAGGTCAAAGGGGTTGTGTACAACGAGGCCTATCCGACACAGGACTTCTTCATCATTCGTAAAGTCTACAGTAACGAATTTCTATGTTTTGTCCTTGAGGAAGTTCTTAAAATCCTGGCACTCAATGTCGGCATGGCATATGTGGTAGACCAAGCAAACGTTATGTACGCAAACCTGGATCAAGGCGAGCTTCTTCCTCTCTTTGTCCTTTAGATCCTTCTCTCATCCCAGGACTATGGTGTACTCAACATCTAGCCTAGCAACCCACTCATCATCTAAGTTTTCGAACATGTGTCTGAAGCGAGAAAGGCATCCTTTCACCGTCGCGGAAGAACGGGTGTAGATGATGTCGAACTCATCGCCAGTGATGGTTCTAACCTTGTACTCACCGCCGATCATGGAGATTTGGGACACATGGATTTGGGGGGAGGGTTAGGATTAGTGGAACTGCCGTAATGTGAATGGACGGGACGACTAGGAGCGACCCACTGTAGTATTGAAGGACGTGCGGGGACGAGTAGGAGCGAACTGCCAGCGTGCGAACGGCAAGGTAGTGGCTTTCCATTCTCCAATGATACGAGCTTCCAAGAGCCCTTGGATCTGAGATCGAATGGTTGCATGGCGTGATTCTAGACCTATAGGTGAATATCCTATCCTGGAGAGTTATTCTGCAAATTTTCAGCAACTTAGCATGCGACCGTTTGATCTCAGATACAAGGGCTGCCAGCAGCCTGTATCATGGTCGCGCCTACCACGACCATCGTGTCGCTCGCGCGGTCGCGCTGGAGATTTAACACGGTGCGTTAGGCTATCTGATGTTGGCATGTCATACATAGTCATCACTTAGTCACTCATACTACAACAAGGTTGGCTATAAGTGTATTTTTTTACTCCTCTCTATCCCTTTCTTCATACTCAAGGAAGAAACGGTGCTAAGCGCGAGTATTTATTGCATTTTCCAAGGAGTGACCTCTTCCAATGAAATGGAGTTGCTAAGTTTGCTTCATTTAATTAGCTATAGACTCAAAATTGTATTTTCACCTAGGTACACGCGCTTAGCACCGTTTCTTCCTTAGGTCACCAAACTAGTCTCTCTCTTCTTGATTAACTTGCCGCATCAGACTTTATGCCTATGTGGCAAGCTTAAGCACCTGTAGGAGCGAGTAAAAGTAAGTACAATAGTGCGCTTTACATGGCATTTTTGCATATGTGGAGGAAAGAGAGGCAAGGAAAAAGTGGAGAAGTGGGCTCTCATGCAAGAGCCAGCCTCTACTACATGGTGGAGCATTGGGAGAGGCACATGTATGGAGGTGGTCAGGAATCTGGGAGACTCACGCCGGTCGTAGCGCCACAGTTAAAATGATAATGGCAAGTCAAATCAAGGGGCCCCACCTGTCCAGCAGTAACTTGCTGTCAAATCACACAGCCCTACGTTTGCAGCAGCCTACTCCCTCGTCTTCTCGCATCTGTGTCGAACCGACTAGGCGGAACTGCCCCGCCGCCTACCACACAGGAAAAGCCACGCCCTCGACTTTGAAATACAACTACATCCGCTTAAGAATCCAATGATATACTTTTTTGTGACATAGTAACTCATAT